>NC_142651.1:85375937-85531875 GCF_055504915.1 Nelumbo nucifera
TGAAGATTACCTAGGGAGCTGCCAGCTCCAGATTGTCCAGCACTGTGAATACTTCGGCGAGCTCTAAACCTACTCTAAGACTGAAGTCAGCATGTCCTCACTATCCGGAGAAGTTTCCTCCAGAGATAACAGACCTGCCGCAAGGTTCTCTAACCTGGAAAACCCTAATCTGCACAGTTTACAGATTACAAACGTGTTGCTGGATGAATATAACTTCAGAGAGTGGTCCGTCTCAGCAAGGCTGTTCATTACTTCTCGTGATCTCACAGGCTATCTGGATGGAGACAAGAAAGAACCTGAAGTTGGCAGTCCTGAGCATGTCGTGTGGCGCAAGGAGAATGCCACAGTCATGTCTTGGTTGCTGGCCTCCATGACTCCTCGGGTGGCTAGAACTGTTCATCATTTTCCCAAAGCCGCTAAGATTTAGGAGAAAGTATCAAAGACCTACGGCCAGAAAAAGAACAATGCTAGAATCTACAGATTGAACCAAGATATTGCAGCTCTAAGGCAAGGAGACATGTCCGTGGCAACATATTTTGCAACCCTGGAAGGCCTTTGGGAAGAGCTTGATCATCACTTGATATTGGATTGGGAAAATGCCAGGGACAAGGAGAGACATGACAAGCAAATTGAAGAGAGCAGAGCCTTCAAGTTTCTGGCTGGCCTAGACCCAGTATATGAGGGTATAAGGTCACAAATTCTAGGGAGAGATGAATTACCGGAGCTTCACCATGTCTATTACCTGGTGAGGAATGAAGAAGTCAGGAGAAGGGAGATGCAAGTTGATTCCCAGACACAGTCAACTGAACTATCTGGAGAACATTCAGCCCTAGTCTCTACTAAGGGAAATAGATATCCTGATAAGAAGTCCCTCAAGTGTACCCATTCTGGTGGTGAGAAACACACAAAGGAGAAATGTTGGGTCTTGTATCCTCATCTGAAGCCAGCTGCTTTGAGAAAGGACAAAAGACAACATAAGGGTCACACAGCAAGTGGGAATCTTGCCACCAACAATAGTAGTGACAACTCACAAAGTACTCCGACAGTGTCCTCTTCCTCCACAGGGCAGGCTGCCGACTCCTCTGGACCAAGTACTTTGGGCTTCACGGCTAGTGAGGTAGAGATTCTCAGTCGGGCATTAGCCCGTCCGAAGAACAATTCTTTAGCTTCCACCTCTCTTGCTAGATCAGGTAAAGTCTCTGCCATTAGTGCAACTAGTTCCATTGATTCCACCTCTTGGGTGATTGATTCCGGAGCAACTGACCATATGACACATATGTCCTTATTCTCTTCATATCATTTGTTATCTGGCCAGGATAAGATGAGAGTGGCTGATGGGTCTCTCTCCACCTTCTCTGGAAAGGGGGTGGTTGACCTAAGCAAGGACCTCTCTCTTAAATCAGTCCTACATGTTCCTAGTCTTACCTCAAATCTTTTGTCTGTTTCAAAGCTTACAAAAAATTTGAACTGCAGTATAACTTTTTTTCCTACTCATTGTGTCTTCTAGGACAGATTGACGAGGAGAACGATTGGGAGTGGTCATGAGTATGGGGGCCTCTACTATTTTGATGCAGACATCGGCTCAGCTCTACAAGCTTCTGCTACTACTAGTTCGGAAAGTGTGGAGTTAATAGCTAGGCTGCACCTGTGGCATGCTAGGCTAGGTCATGTGTCTTTCTCTTCTTTAGCAATGTTGTTTGCCGAATTGTTTAAGGGAATTCCAAGTTAAAGTTTAATTTGTGATGTGTGTCAAATGTCAAAACAATGTAGAACAGTGTATCCAAGTTCTAGTAATGAAATTCGAGCTCCTTTTGATTTGGTTCATTCTGATGTTTGGGGACCTTCACCCATTGTTTCCATTGATGGCTTCCGTTACTTTATCAGTTTTGTTGACCATTATTCTCGGTGCATATGGATTTATTTGTTAAAAGGACGAGATGAAGTACCACGGATAACTATGGCTTTTTGCAAGATGATTGAAACACAATTTGATAAGAAGATTAAGCAATTCCGGTCAGACAATGCGGCTGAATACTTTGAAAGAGCCTTGAACTCATTCATGGAAGATGTAGGCATGTTACATCAATCATCCTGTGCTAACACCCCTCAGCAAAATGGGGTTGTTGAGCGCAAGAACAGGCATCTATTGGAGACAGCTCGAGCCCTATTACTCCAACACAAAGTGCCCAAGCAATATTGGTCTCAAGCTATACTCACTACATCATACCTGATAAATCGGATGCCATCTAAGGTATTGGGTATAAAGACTCCTTTCTCTGTTTTGTGTCCCACTCTTCTAGAATTTCCTCTTCCCCCACGGGTTTTTGGCTGTACATGCTTCATACATGTGAAGGATCCAAAGAAAACCAAGCTGGATCCCAAGGCTACAAAAGGAATATTTTTGGGGTACTCTCCTACACAAAAGGGATACAAGTGTTATGATCCTGTCTCCAAGAAAAAGTATGTCACCAGAGATGTAGTCTTTTTTGTCTCTCAACCCTATTTCCAGTCTTCTCAGAATCCTCTTCAGGGGGAGACTAGTGGGTTGGAAGAGGATTCTCATTTTCCCTTCTTTTTTGTTCCCCTTTCATCACCTTCCACTACTCCTAGATGTGACATTCTGGGTCAACCTAGTGAGTTTCCCACTGTGCCAGTTACTTCTCCTGATACAGTAGATGCTCCTGAAGGTTCCAGTAGGCAAGAGAAAGAGATACTTACATACAGCAGAAGGAAGAAGGGCCCTCAACCTCATTATTGCAACCAGTTGAACTCAGATCAATCCGTCTCTGCAATCCAAGGTAATTCTAACTCACACACTTCGGATTTGGATCTTTCTATTGCTCTCCGTAAGCCTGTTCGTTCTTGTACCACCCGGCATCCCATAGCTGATTTTGTTTCTTATTCACACTTATCTCCTGCCTATCACTCCTTTGTGTCTTCTCTTTCCTCTGTATGTGTCCCTTTCAGGTACTCAGAGGCGGCATCTGATCCAAGGTGGAAAGAAGCCATGAATGAAGAGATGAAATCCCTAATGAAAGCAAGAACGTGGGAATTAGTGGACTTGCCAGCGGGGAAAGGCACTGTTGGGTGCAAGTGGGTATTCACAGTAAAGCACAGGGAAGATGGGTCAATCGAGAGGTACGGGCCAGACTTGTGGCAAAGGGATTTACACAAAAGGAAGGAATTGACTACAAAGAAACCTTTGCCCCAGTAGCAAAGCTCAACACAATCCGGGTTCTACTGTCACTAGCAGCAAATTTCTCTTGGGAACTCCATCAGCTGGATGTGAAGAATGCCTTCCTAAATGGTGATCTTCATGAAGAGGTATTCATGGAACCTCCACCAGGCTATGATGTTGGAAAGAAGGTGTGTAAACTAAGGAAAGCATTATATGGTTTGAAGCAGTCTCCCCGGGCATGGTTGAGAGACTTTGTATGGCCATGAAGAAAGTGGGGTACACTCAGAGCAGTGCAGATCAAATATTGCTTACAAGGAGATAGGATGACAAACTTACGACACTCATTGTTTATGTGGATGATATGGTGATTACCGGAAATGACTTGGAAGAGATGAAGAGGCTGAAGGAGTTCTTAGCTTCAGAATTTGAGATCAAAGACCTGGGAAATCTGAGATATTTTCTTGGGATTGAAGTTGCTTGATCAAGAGAAGGAATCTACATATGTCAGCGGAAATATGCGTTAGATCTCCTAGAGGATACATGCATGATGGGGTGCAGGCCAGCAGACACTCCAATAGAACCGAATCATGGACTACAAGAATCAATGGGTGAGGAATACTGTGATAAAGAGAGGTACCAAAAATTGGTAGGAAAGTTGATATACTTATCCCTTACTCGGCCAGACATTGCCTATGTAGTGCATGTTGTCAGTCAATTCATGCACTCACCAAAGATCCCTCATATCAGAGCAGTGGAAAGAATTCTCAGGTACTTGAAGACTTGCCCAGGGAAAGGAATTCTATTCAGGAAAAACAGTAGACTTGAAATTGAAGCCTACACTAATGCAGATTGGGCTGGGTCTGTTGGAGACAGAAAATCAACCTCAGGTTACTGTACATTCTTGGGAGGAAACCTGGTCACATGGCGCAGTAAGAAGCAGAATGTAGTGGCTAGATCAAGTGCAGAAGCAGAATACCGAGCTATGGCACACGGGGTTGCTGAACTCTTATGGCTCAGAACTCTTCTTAATGAGCTTGGTATTAAGGCTGAGGGTCCTCTCAGGTTGTATTGTGATAATAAAACTGCTATCAACATTGCCAACAATCCTGTGCAGCATGACAGGACAAAACATATTGAAATTGATCGACACTTTGTCAGAGAGAGAATTGTCTCGGGAGAACTCTGTATGCCTTATACTCCATTAGAGATGCAAGTTGTAGATGTATTGACTAAAGGGCTGGCAGCAACAAAGTTCAGGGACATACTTGGAAAGCTAAACATGATTGATATCCATGCTTAGCTTGAGGGGGAGTGTTAGAATGTTAGAATGAAGTCTCTTTGTATGAGTGTTCGGCTGATAAGAGCTCTTATTAGCCCATACTTAAGTTTAAGTTATCCTGTAACTGGGCTTGTGTTAATGGGCCTAAGCCTGTTTAATGTTTTAAGTTAATTGGGTGTCCCATCACTAATCAGGGGCATTCCAGTAATTACTTGTATCATTGTACTACATTCAAATATAAATAATAGCATGGTCAACTGGGTAGTACAGTTTGACATTCACAGCATATCAGTGGTGTTCTTCTCCTCTCCTCTACTTCAAGTACAGCTCTCAAGCTCACAATATTAAATTAATATAAAAGATAAGAAAAAATACAATTATGCCCCTGGAGACACTCCCTACTAACAAACAAATAAGAAGAAAATAAAAGACACTGACTAACAACATCTTAGGCTAACAGCATGCTACCAACAATTGTAAAATAATAAAATAAACAACTCTCACAACACTCCCCCTCAAGTTGGGCTGAATATGTCTATCATGCCCAGCTTGTCACATAATTCATTGTGCCGAGAGTATGAAAGTCCTTTTGTGAGGATATCAGCAAGTTGTTCCTTGGAGTTGACATAAGGGATGCAAATTTCACTTTTTTCCAATTTTTCCCTTATGAAGTGTTTGTCCACTTCAATGTGCTTGGTCTTCTCATGTAGGACAGGATTGCTGGCGATGTTTTTGGCTGCCTTGTTGTCACAGTAAAGAGACATAGGATTATGAACAGCAACTCCAAGCTCCCCTAGAAGGTTCTTTAGCCAAAGAACTTTAGCCACCCCATGTGCCATAGCTCTATATTCCGCTTCAGCACTTGACCTTGCTACCACACTTTGTTTCTTGCTTTTCTAGGTCACTAGATTTCCTCCCACAAATGTGCAATACCCACTTGTGGACTTTCTGTCATCCACAACACCTGCCCAATCAACATTTGTAAAGACTTCCACCTTTAGGTGATTATGTTTACTGAATAGTAGACCTGTCCCCGGATACTATTTTAAGTATCTAAGGACTCTCTCTGCTACCTCCATGTGTGGTTTCTTAGGAGAGTGCATGAATTGGCTCAAGACCCCAACTGAATAGGCAATGTCTGAACGGGTCATGGACAAATAAATCAACTTTCCCACTAACCTTTGGAACTGTTTCACATCTTTTAGAGGTTCACCATCATAGTCACCCAATTTATGATCAACATCCATAGGAGTATCTATTGGCCTTGTGCCTAACTTGCATGTGTCTTGTAACAAGTCAAGGGTATACTTCCTTTAAGAAATGAAGATGCCCTTTTTTGAGCGGGCAACTTCAATTCCAAGAAAATACTTTAGAGGACCTAGATCTTTCACTTCAAATTTAGATGCAAGGAATTGTTTCAACTTTTGTATTTTTGAACTCCAATTTCCTGTAATGATGATATCATCCACATACACTACCAATACAACAATCTATTCCCAACATCTCTTCACAAAGAGTGTGTGATCAAACTAACATTGCTTGAACCCTACTTGCTGAACTGCCATATGAAATTTACTGAAACAAGCCTTGGGAGATTGTTTTAAACCATAAAGAGACTTTCTCAGCTTGCACACCTTATTTTCACTTCCCTTGGCACAGAATCTAGGGGGTTGAACCATGTACACCTCCTCCTCTAGGTCACCATTTAAAAAGGCATTCTTTATGTCTAGTTGATGCAATTCCCAGTCAAGGTTAGTAGCTAATGATAGAAGAACTCAAATTGAGTTCATCTTAGCTACTGGAGCAAA
This sequence comes from Nelumbo nucifera, assembly GCF_055504915.1. Taxonomy (NCBI): domain Eukaryota; kingdom Viridiplantae; phylum Streptophyta; class Magnoliopsida; order Proteales; family Nelumbonaceae; genus Nelumbo; species Nelumbo nucifera. Next base: position 85,382,203 of record NC_142651.1, read on the forward strand.
TGTCTCATCATAGTCAACCCTTTACACTTGAGTGTACCCCTTGGCTATTAGTTTTGCTTTGTACCTTTCAACTGTCCCGTCCGCTCTGTGTTTAACTATAAACACCCACTTACACCCCACGGGGTCTTTCCCCCTTGGAAGATCCACCAATTCCCAAGTTTGATTTTTATGGAGGGCATTAATCTCCTCCTTCATAGCATCTGTCCATTCAAGGTATTTTAAGGCCTCTACAACATTTTTGGGTATAGAGATGCAATCAACTGTAGATAGGAAGGCTCGGTATGAGGGGGAAATGTGATCATAGGAGACATACCGGGTAATGGGGTGTTTGGTAGTGCATGACTTGACTCCCTTTCTTTGAGCAATAGGAATGTCAAGGTCATCCACAGTAGGTGCAGGGGTATCAATAGGTGCAACAGGGTTTGAACTTACTTCCTGGGAGTCTGACGGTGTTGGTTGCTCAATGTTTGGTAGTTCCACATCTCTGTCACATTGGTGATCTCTACGGTATGTACGTTGGAAGACATGAAAGGGGGCAAGGTCCAGAATAGAAGGAAGAGAGACTTAGTGGACCTGAACCTGCTTCTCCTCTTCCACACAACTCTCCCCTTGAGGAAAAGTGGGGAAGAATGGTTCAAACTCAAAAAAAGACACATCCATAGAGACAAAAGACTTATGACTAACGGGATCAAAGCACCAATACCCTTTTTGAGAGGAGGGATACCCCAGAAAGATACAAGGAATGGACTAAGGGTCTAACTTACCATGAGACGGAGACAAATCATGGACAAAGGCACGACAATCAAATACTCTCATGGGAATGGAAAATAAAGGAGACTGAGGGAACAACAACTAATGAGGGGCCATGTAGTTCAGTACTTTGGAGGGTATGCAGTTGATGACATAAGTAGCTGCAAGTATAGCATCCAACCAAAACCTTTTTGGAACATTCATGTGTAACATCATCCCTCGAGCTACCTCAAGGAGGTGTCTTTTCTTTCTTTCTGCAACACCATTTTGTTGTGGTGTTTTTGGGCAAGAGCTCCTATGAATAGATCCATGGGAGGTAAAGAACTCGTTGAGCTTACCATGAAAGTATTCTTTTGCGTTATTTGATTGAAAGATCTATATTTCAACATGGAACTGCGTAAACACCATCCTCTGGAAGTCTTTCACAATCTTTGGAACTTCATCTCTGCTACGCATGGGAAATACCCATATATAGCGGGAGAAGTCATCGATCAACGTGATAAAGTACTTATATCTTCCCTTAGAGATTATAGTAGTAGGCCCCCATACATTAGAATACACAATATGAAAAGGACAAATTGATCTTTTATTACTTGAGTGAAAAGTTGTTCTACATTGTTTGCTCAACTGACACGTTTGACACTGGAAATCTGACATTGAACATGACTTAAATAAAACCGGAAACAAAGACTTTACTATTTCAAATGAAACATGACCTAGGACTATGGCACAAGAAAATTTGACTCTTATTTGACTGAATATATGACTCCGAGGACGACAGCGAGAGACCAACTTTGTTGTCGAGAATGTAGAGACCATTCACTAGGCTCCCTCTACCAATCGTCCTCCTAGAAGTTAGATCCTGAAAAACACATGAGCCAAGAAAAAAGGTTACACGATAGTTTAAAGAGTTTGTAATACTACTGATTAAAAGCAAATTTATAGGAAGTTGAGGAACATGCAATACACAATTCAGGTTAAGGCCATGGGGAAGGGATATTGATCCTTGGCTTGCAATGGAGGAGAATGATCCATCTGCAAGCCTCACTTTATCCCTTCCTTATAAAAGGTTACAAGTCTTAAACAAGTTTGGCTTACTGGTCATGTGGTTAGAGGCCCCTGTATTAATGATCCAAGGGGAGTCAGTGGTAGTGGTGACATGGAACGCACAGGCCGCATTACCTGATGTAGACACAAATGAAGTAGGAGTACCGGTAATTGAACTATCCATCTGTCACAAAGCCCTACCATATGACTCCAATTGATCTCTGAAGGAATTCATGATATCTTCCTTGGGGTCAGAACCAGTCAAGTGGTCCTGTGTAGTACCGGCAAACTAAGTATCCTGGGTTGCCACGTGTGCTGCATTATGTGATGTATTCGGCTTCTTCTGACCTTGCACTTTACCCATTTCTTGGTTATTTACTGCCCACTTGGGCTTCCCGTGAATTTCCCAACATGTCTCACGAGTATGTCTTGAGCACCGACAATGAGCACAAAACAACTTATCTTTATCATCAGCCTTCTTGGAGTCACTTTTCTTGCCCATATTGTTATTATCCATTGCAACCAATGCTACCTGTTGCTCCCCCTCAATTGTAACCATCACACTCTGCCTACTTTCCTCAGATTGAACAAGAGCATACACCTCTTGAACCGAAGGCAACTCTTTACTTCCTAAGATCTGAACTCTCAAGGGTTCGTAAACGGGGTTGAGTCCCAACAAGAATGCAAAAACACGCTGTTGAGAAACTAGCTTCTCATAGGCCTTAGCATCATCATCATGTTTCCATTCTATAGTTTGATAGTAATCCAATTCTTTCCACACTAAAATAAGGGCTGAATAATAGGCAGACAAACTACGGTTCCCCTATTTACAAGTTGAGGATTCAGCTTGCAACTGGTAAATCTTGGCATAATGCCTTTGCTCAGAATAGGTGGTTTTGGCCTGTTCCCAAATCTCACTAGCGGTGTCTGCCCACATAAAGTTCTTCTTCACATCGGGTTCCATGGCTGCAAGGAGCCAAGACATCACCATACTGTTTTCTTGGTCCCACCTATCATGTTCAGTTGTCTCACACTTGGGTTCTTTCACTCTTCCATTTATGTAACCAGCTTTTCCCCTTGCTGTTACATAGAGTTTCACACTTTTAGCCCACTCCAGGTAGTTTAGGCCATTTAGAGGGGTAATTGGCATGGGAAACATCAAGTTTTCACCACCCATACCAGCTGTGCTATGGGTTGGTGTAACCCCAGATGATGCTGGATCATAGTTTGCCATTGAGGGAGAGGGTCTACACTACAAAAAAACAGAATCACGTGTACCAGACCTGATCCCACACAATCAGAATGCTAAACCCCCAAGAATTCTACTTCTGGAATGAGAGAAAAAAAAACACTGCTGAAATCAGTCCAGCAATAGTTCCGCCATTAGAACAGCCCAGTAATTTGTCTAATTCCACTATAGCAACCAGTAATCAGTCCAGTAATGGTTCAGCCATTAGAACAACCCAGTAATCAGTCACAGTTCAACTACAGCACATACTCCTGTCTGATAAAACAAATAACACCATATTCCTGTCTAACACCTGTACGAAGGTGTAAATAAAAAAACCAAGGCCTTCACTGCATTGGCCACAGAGAAAAAAAGGGAATACATACCCCTGTCCAGCACCTGTTCGAAGGTTTAAACCCAGAAACCAATCCTCACTGCATCGAACAACCTTCACAGCATCGAACAAGGAGAAGAGTGGTGTTTACAGCATTGCCCTTCTTCTACTAGGGCTTCCTTGGTGTTACGACCAAGGAGGATCCCAAAGAAAGCAGTGGCAAGTGGCCTGATCAGTCCGATTAGGTTTCTTTGTCCTCCACACGTCCAAGAGATCAAGAGAGAGAAACGAAAAAAAAAATGAGAAAGATTCTTTTTCGCCCAGAACCTCGCTCTGATACCATGTAATTTTTTCTGGATAGAGACGAGAGAAGAGAACAGAGAGGAGAGGGAAAGAGAAGGGAGAGAGAGAGAGAGAGAGAGAGATTGGGAATCAAAACTATAGCTGGTGGTACCCAGCTTATCATTTATATTAACTCAATATAACGAATAAGGAAATAAAAGACACTGGCTGACAGCATGCTACCAACAACTGTAAAATAACAAAATAAACAACTCTGACAACAACTCTAATGGTAGTCAGAGGGTAACCTTGCCATTTTACTCTAATCCTAATCCATTCTACCGTTACTTTAGCTTTGCTGGAGTCATCCATCTCTAGGCAACTTCCACACAAATCTCCAATTTTCTCCACTAACTTGGTACTCCAAAGGTGGATTGGGAACCCAAAAACTCTAACCCAGATGGCTTTCCTCATCCCTGCATACCAAAATAACTACACCATTGCTGGGTGTAAAGAGATTTAAAAAGTAACTTTCATTCATTTGTCTTACCTCACTTGGGTTTTCAATTTAGGAGTGCTCTACTTTCATCTTAACTATAAAGTTGAACTCCCTCTAAAATTATCATACACCCATGAAAATGCAGAATTTTTGCTTCCTTCAAATAAATTCATCCTTCATATATGTGTGAGAGGATGGGGTGGCAATGGTTTGTGAATTTTTGAAAGTCAGACAAAGATGTCTACTCTAGAAGCTTGGGGGTTAAGTTGGGTTCCCTATTTGTAGGAAAGATGGCCATGAACCTCGGACAGAGTTCTAAAATATTCTTTTTGGAAAAAAATTCCCAAGTTAGTAATGACAACTCAACATGGGCAGTTTATGGACAAGAATGTCGGTGAGGGGACCGGGTATTGGCCTGTGGTTTTCCTCATCTCTCACATGATCTCGCCACATGTCAAAATTGGAGCTTATTGAGATCATTGAGGTTGTCATGCATAAAACACTGGGATCCTGCAGGCTTTGAAAGTCTTGAGAACATCTACTTGCAGTATTCACATGCACAGGGTTGGGATTTGCAATATGTTTTGGCAATTCTGCAGTAATAGAAATGTCTATAGTCTTACAATATGTATCCAGGAGGCTTCCTCAATTAAGCAAATTTAGATCATTACTCTTTTAGTTGAAGAAGCCTGTTCCTTTCTGATTGAGAGAGAGAGAGAGAGATGTACTTTCATAGTTTCATTCAAGCTGTTTAGTTTCCTCTTCCACATGTATTTTCTACTATTTATATCTCTGAGAAATTCTTTGTTCCACTCCTTAAGGAAAGATTTTAGCATTCTTAATTTGTTGTTAACATCTTTTCCAACCCAGCCCAGAGATGGGAAGGAGCCTTACTTTTCTTCAACCATTGACATGAAATTTTCCTCCAACAGCCACTTGTTTTCAATCTTGAAAGGCCTTGGATTGTGAGACATCTATATTATGACACTCAGATACTCGTACATGCCTAGAGTACCAGTTGTTGGACACAACGCATACCAAAATAGCACTGGAGCACAGGCACTTTATAGTTTATAGAACTTACACTTCTAAAACATGTAAACTGGTATATTTTAACACGTTATACCATGACAAATCTGTTTATGTTAAAAGCTTAATTAACTCTTTCCCTCACATGGTAGGTTCAACTGATTCACTCCTATGGATTAAATCAAAGAATGCAAACATCCAGATGAGATTCTGTCTCCTCTGATGACCCAAGAGCTTCCTATCTTCCTTAAATGTCATCAAACTCCTCAAATTGAACCCTTTAGAATGAACCTAAAATGTAACAATCCACTGAAAATGACTCAATGAGGTGAGTAGAAACTGAGAAGGCTCCCAATTCTCAATCAATTTTCTTAAAGACTAGAGTCCCATAGTAAGAATACCCTAGCCGACTCATACAAAGGTAAAGCCATTTAGTCTACAAAAATCACAAACCTGTAATCTTTTTTTCCTACTTCCCAACCCCTAAAATCCCAAGAAATAACAACTATCTAAGAAAGTCAATGTACAACCCTCTTTGAAGGCTATTTAGTTCCCAGTATTATGTGGATACCAGAAATCCTCTAATCATGCCCCTTCTCATGTCCTTTCCTATCTTCCAAATTTTCCGAAGAAAAAAAAAAAACTGACAGCTTCTTAACATCATCCCCCCCCCCAAAGAATAGAAGACCTAGTTTTCTACCTATTTCCGATAGATACATATGTAAATTGGTATTTGGGAGATTAAAGGAGCTCTTTTATGTAGAGTATTGTTAGATGGATCAATTTCTTTGATTATGATTTGACCATCTTCTAGACTCCCTTCAGATACCTAACCTTCCTCATCTCCCCATTGCATCAAAGCCCTAGAATCAATTGTTCTATATTCCTATCTTTCTGTTTGTCTATCCTTTTCCACATTCCTGGGCTTGCTGATGAAACGTCAAACTTTTCCCAGCTAAGCAAGGTTTGAGACAAGGAGATCCCTTTTCTCTTTATTCTCATTGTCGATGTCTTCAGTAGATTAATCTTCAAGGTGCATTATCATGGTTTCATCAAAGGTTTCATAAGTGCTAGGTATGAGACAAGAACTACACAAGAATTTGTTTACTATATATTATGTTTTTCTTTTATTTTTTGTGAAGACATGAGGGAGGGACAAACAATATACAACTATAAAATGCTTTTGAAAATATCAAATTTGAATACTGATCAAGAAAAATCTCAAATTAGAAAATTAATTTCAACAAGAGTTGTGTTGTAGAGTTAATTTTGGGGAAGGGTTAGAATATGTTTCTATGTTGGCTGGATTTTTGTTTTGTTGACATTTGAGATACTTAGCTCTTCCACTAGGTGGAAACCCTAGATATTGCAACTTTTGGGATTTGGTCAATAGGTTCATTAGGAACTTAGCTACTTGGAAGAGGAACTATGCTAACCTTCCTAATACTATCTCTTTGCTTTTAGATTAACTGCATTGATTACAAAAAATTAAAGATCCTAAGAGATATATTGGTGGAGCTAGGGGATTCAAAAAGGGACTATTTTATAAGTTGGGAGACAATATATAAAAGGAGAAAGGGGGATTGGAAATGGGATTTTTTTTTTTTATCAGCAATTGGAACTTGGAACTGGGAAATTTGGGGTTAAGAAACTCAGCTTTGTTGGGCAAACGTCTGGGAATTTCTATTTGGTTACCAACAAACTATGGCATGATGTGGTGGCAAGTATCCATGAGATATGAACTAATGGTTGGGATTGATAGTGTTGTTTACACAATGCTATAAAGGTAGAACTGCTAATAATTTGTAGCAAAGTGGGAGGTCGCAAAACTAAAATTGCTTGCAACTTCTCTGTAACATCTAATTAGAATGAAATAAAGATTTCAACTAAGTCTGAGCAGGAAGAATAATGAGTCAAATATAGGATTTTTTTTTTCTCCATTTATCATCACATTGAAGGAGCAATCATTCCCCAGATCATAATAACATTATGTGGTAAAAAGGGTTTTCTGGTGGGAGCTTCTGTGGCATCTAGTAATGTTCTAGGAAACTATTTTCTGCTTTCAGTAACACCAGAAAATGTTCTGTGGGAGTGTTACCACATGTCATCAGATTTGAGCTTGGTTTTTCAAAAATATGATTTTTTTAGTATTTAAGAATCTTCTTATTTTTACATGTACTAGATGTATAACTTCATAGTATATTGCCTCTACACCCAAAACATTATATCCATTTTATAACTGAACACAACTACTTAATGGTGACCATTAGATATTATCATATGGTTTGTGTATGGATTTGTTAGCTATCATTTATTCTTTTGGTCATGATTTTTGTCCTTGTCACAGATTTCTGTAGGGAAGCTGAAGATGGCATAGATAGTTATGAGCATGTATTTCTTTTGTTGCTTCTTTCTAAAAGATTCAGGAGTTAAAAACAATTTCTAATATTTAATGCTTATAAATTTTCAGATGCTTGGTTTTCTGTACGTGGGAAAGAAGCTATTGCTTATGCAAAAGTGGAAATTGTGGAAGGAGCTGACATGAAACCTTCTGATCTAAATGGTTAGTTTTACTAGCCAACTTATTTACTTAGTTCCTAACAAGAGCATTTGCTGTTTTTGTTGTTGTTGTTATTTATTGGCATTAAATAGAACAGAGTGGTGAAACAGGATTCGTGTACCCAATCCAATATAGTTGGAATAAGGCTTGGATGATGATGATTCATATTATACAAAACATAGATTTTGACTTGATCTATATCTTTCAGGATTGTCTGATCCATATGTGAAAGGGCAGCTTGGTCCTTACAGATTCCAGACAAAAATTCAGAAGAAAACTCTTGCTCCAAAGTGGCAGGAGGAATTCAAGATACCCATTTGTACATGGGAGTCACCTAATGTACTAATTCTTGAAGTTCGTGACAAAGATCACTTGTTTGATGATAACCTTGGGTCTGCCTCTTAATCCCCAGTTTCCTCTCTTTGCGCGTGTATGTAGATATGTAGTTATGTAATTAAAGTAGATTTAACTTTCCCCCTATCTGATCTCTCTATCACTATCTGAGAACATCTGGTATGCTGGAATTTGTGTATTGAATGGGTTTTGTGAATTCTCAAATCATCTGACATAAGACTGTCTGCAGGGACTGTTCCATAAACATTACTGATCTAAGAGGAGGGCAGAGGCATGACATGTGGTTACCACTTCAGAACATTAAAACGGGAAGGGTGCATCTAGCAGTAACTGTACTTGATGCTAATAATGAGGTATATCTTTTATGATCTATGTGACAAAAATGAAAACAGAACACCTGAGAGTTTTCCTAATTTCAGGCAAAATTTGCGCAGATGGAAGAAATTCTATGCAAGGAGGAATCATCAACCAAGAGAGAGGATATGAACCTAGAGCCAAGTGTAACTGCTGAGGAAAGCTCCGATTCAACTCTAATATTGGAACAGAACCCAAAAGTGGCAGATAAATTTGAACCCATTGACATTGAAGGACAAAAGCATACAGGAGTATGGGTTCATCACCCAGGAAGTGATGTTTCACGAACTTGGGAGCCCAGAAAAGGAAAGGGTAGACAAGCTGATACCCTAATATATGGAGAGGGTAATCTCTTCATTGACAGCTTGCAGTCAGGAGCAGGTTTATCCATTGATGATGATAGCAGCAATGATGAGAATCTAGAGGGAAAAAAACAAAATCCGCTTAACAAATTTAGGAAGAGCCTGCAGAAAATTGGTTCAGCATTTCACAGAAGCCCTAAAACAGAAGATCCTGTTGACATCAAAGAAACAATTCCCTCACAAAGTGTCAACAGCCAAGCAGTGAATGAGAAGACAACAGCTTTGATGTTTATAGTTGATGATAATATTTGTACTGCAGCTGTCCAAGACCCAAAAGCAGAAGGGGTGAACTTCAGCCCCGAGAAGAATGGTCCAGAAAGTCCAGACAAGGGAAACATTAAAGGCATGGCAAAGAGCATTCTGAAGCATGCTGGAAGGTCTGCTCATGGCCTGAAACATGCACTTTCAAGAAAAGGTTCAAGCAAGTCTAAGGGGGATTCTTTATTAGCATCAACTGAAAAGGGCACATCGTCACCCTCAACTGAGAACCCTTGGGTAGTCGACTCATCTGATGGGGAATCTGTATCCTCATCAAAGGGTTTCACTCAAGTTGTGAAGGGGATCCCAATTGACTCTCCTCTGATAAATAAGCATGTCACAGAATCCCCCAAGTCCGAGGAACAAAATGTCCAGACGAGCTTGTATGATTCTTCAAAGAATATGGAGGAGGCTTCCAGAGGTGTGGCAACACAAAGCAATATTGTGTGCACTGATGTACATGGTGAAGGAGAACCCTTGGGCACAAAGCTCACAGAGGAGTATTTAGCCACAGAACAGCAATAGGATTTTCTTGGAAAGTTAATAATTACTTAAAATTACCTTCAGTTAATCAAAAAACTAAAGAAGAATATGATGGCAAAGCATTTATTGGTTGGGTTTTGTCTGCGCTGCTTCAACTTCTCTTGTTTAAATTGTATTTTCACTTCACATAGAAACTCAGAACTGAACATGGTGAATATTGTCTCATATTTGTTAGGATTTGTTGATTTCTGGGAATATACTTGGGTTCTTGTATGTACATTTGTAATATTGAGGAATACTGCCATTGAGATCAATTTTGTAAAACTAAGCCTTTAATTTCTTTTTTCTTGTTGAAAAATTGCTTCTACTCGTCACCATTTGTTCACGCAAGTCCAAGGAAAAAGAGCCATAGTACATGCTGGCTGAGAACCCAATAGGAACCTAGTTCAACAAAGAAAGCTGTATTTAGCTCACTGTTCAATGACTATATCCAAGGTCATGGACAAGCAGTATGACTACTGTGACATAAACCTGAAACGGGTGGAATATGACTCCACAAATCTTATGCTTTATATGCATTTCTTGAGTTCCCAGGCTTTTCCACTCATCCAAGAACGTTCTCTTGAATTTCCTGTCGAAACATTTCTATCCAGGATCCATCCAGCTGCCAAGTCACCAGAGCATATATCCTTTTGTTGTGAGCCTGCTCAAATAATTTCAGAGTAAGAAATGCAACCCTAACTGTTCATCCCTTGAAACATGCTCTTAAGAATCTTTTTCCACATGCACATCCTTGGTACAAAGTTGCAAACCCTCTTGAAGGAGCCCCAGAGGCACCAACTTACAGGAATGAAAACATGGAAACGCACCTTGGAAACCATCCATTCTATGAAACGCTTGGGGTCCACAAACTTCCCAGAACTGAGTAGGCCATACAGAACCTGTTGATAGGACTCTGAATTGGAGTAGCATCCTTTAATCTCATTCTATCTATACCAAAAACAAGGCTCCTGAATTAGTATATTGAATGTAATTGTATCAGGAAGGCCAACCCTCTGTGTCCATTCTCTCATTCAGCCCGAAATGCTTCATCCACTCTACCATGCTCAGACAGATAGTGCATCAAAGTTGAGTATGTCTTAACATTAGGCCTCAAGTCCTGTTTGGGAAACTCATCAAGCAAGGCAGAGGCTGCGTCCAATAATTTAGCACATTCACACAAACCTTTGATGAGAATGTTAAGGCAACACCCAATCAAGAAGCACCTAACTACACCTGACGAACCACATCAAACCGTTTGGCTGAGAAAAGCATGTTAAGCACTAAAATGAAGGTCCTAACCTCTAGCCAACAATTGAACTCCGGCATACTGAAGGTCTCTATTACTTTATTCAAAATCCTGGCCATGTTCCATAAATTTTGATCACACCATAGAAGAAACCATGAGAGCGCCTGCAATTCTTTTCAGTTTTTATCCTCTTCATGACATCATCAATGGCATCAAATTTCTTTCATTGGGTGAGCTTCTCAATGCCCAGAGTGTAAAGAGCCCCATTGAGCTTATAGTCTATACACTCAGAGATCCTTTCTAAGGCGTTCATAACTGATTCAAGATTTTTCATCGTTCTTATGATTTTTAGAACTTCTTTGGGTTCTAACAAGTCCTTGTGAATTATGATTTAACCGGCCAAACACGACAATCTCCTTAGAAGATGCAGAGGAGGCAGAAAGAGTACAACCTAGTATTCTGGTAATACCCAAATGATGGGGATCAGTCCAGGCATTATAAGACCTATTCTCTTAAGAAGGCCAACAAAACAAGTTCCGATTTGGCAATAGGGAAGACTCTTGGGACTTGGACTGATATGGTCAAAGGCATTTTCATCATTTTGACCAGCCCCATGTGGGCTTAGGCCATAGCATCTTGTCCTTCTAGTTTAGTAGGGTTTATTTTTCAATTTTTAGCTTATTTGCATTAGTAGGTGGAAAGTTATTGTTGTTTCTTGATGAATAAGACAAGAAGTGGTATTTTTGTAATTATAATAAACAATATTTCCTTTTGAAGCTAATGAAGATTTCTTTATTCTCATTGCAAGTTTGTTGCATGGAGTAATTCCTATAAACCCTAGAGTGATTCTAGGGCCCTTAGAGTAATTCATTGGGATTTCTCTCTCTTACCTCTTTCTCTACCCTCCTCTATCTCTCTCTTTTTGTCCCTTGATTGTCTACTGCATTAGTTTTGGTATCAAAGCATTATGTTTTTGATGGCCCATAATCATGGTAGAAACATGAGAGGAAGATTACCATGGTAAAAACAACATTGGTGTTATACATGGAGGAGACGAAGCAAAGGGTTCTAAGACCAATAACCCTGTTGGTCCACATGTAAACCACACACTAAGGACTGCCATCAAGCTCCTAAGGTTTCAGACTCTACAAACTCAAGGTACTTTAAATGATTTATATGATGGGTTGGTGGAGCATTCTAAGACTAATATAGATGATTATCAAAATGATATTATTATCAAAGTGAAAATAGAAGTTCCTAGTCTTAAAGGTGATATCAATCAATGAACTTTCTCCAATTGGTTGGTAGAATTAGAGAAATACTTTGATTGGTTTGATATGCCAGATGAGAGACGGGTTAGTGCTAGACTTAAACATGTAGACTATGAAAAAGTATGGTGGATGAGTATGGAGAAAAGATTATAGAATATGGGAAAACGTCCTATCACCCATTATGAAGACATGAAGCATTACTTGGAAGAAAAATGTCTACCCAATGACTTCCATGATGAGAAATGATGACATTAAGGCAAGGCAGTTTATCTGTTGTTGAGTACATGCAAAAGTTTGATAATCTCACTATTAGATGTTAGTCTATAGAAAGTCAGATGGATATTAAAATAGAGAAGATCTTAAGGCAAGTAAATAGTACAAGGTTTGGTATTCAAGCTAGGAAGGCTAACCTTATCAAGGATCCAAACCAGTCTAGATAAGGGTAGAGCCACTAGATCCATATCTCATAATATTGTTCCAACAAGGCCTAATGGATCCAAACCTTATCAAAGAGCTAACAACAAAGGGATGAATGACAGGTTTGATGCTAATAAAAAGGGGAACAATAGAAAATACTTGTTTTAAGTGTGGTGGAAAGGAAATTTATGCATTTAAATGCCCCAACAAAATCTACACATAGGACATGAGAAGGATAAGTGGAAGATGATAGAGGCCTTGGTGAAGAAGAGTACACTGGATCTGAACATATGAAGAAAAAGATGACAACAATTTTGTTGGAGTTGTTAGATGTATTTTAGCAACCTCTAAAGAAGAGAAAAAAGAAGATTGGCTTCGTACAAAAATCTTCCTCACCTTTGTTAAGAGTGGAACAAGCTCTACAATCTAACAATTGATGGTAGTAGCAACATGAATGTGGTTTCTACAGTAATTGCTGAAAGGCTCAATTTAATTGTAAAACCTCATCCTCAACCATACAAGATTGCTTGGTTAAACAAGATAGTTCTTCATGTAGAACAAAGAGCTCTTGTTGGGTCTTATGATGATGGTATATAGTATAATGTTGTTCTTATGAATGTTAAACATATTCTATTAGACCAACTATGGCTTTATATTACTTTCTATTTAATAGAATGAGAATTGTTATAAAACCTATGCCATTTGATGAGATTAAGAAGTGAACTAAGATCCCTCAAAAGGCAACTCCACACTATAAACAAATAGTTGAGCAAAAGGAGCAACCTCTCTTGCTATCCAAGAAGCAATTTGAGGAGGAGGGCAAAGAATCAAGCCTTGTTTATGCCCTAATAGTGAAAGAAGTGAACAAACCAGAACCTGACCCTATGTTAGAGGTGCTTAAGGAGGTTGGAAACTTGTTAGCTGATTTCTCATATTTGATCCCAAGAGAGTTGCTTGATGAATTACCACCTATGCATGATGTCCAACATGCAATAGATTTGATTCCTAGGTCCCAATTACCTAATTTTCCTACATACCAAATGAATCCCATAGAACATGTTGAATTGAAGAGGCAAGTAGATGATCTATTGAAAAAGGCTTCCTTAGAGAGGGTTTGAGCTCATGTGTCATACCTACTTTATTCACTCCCAAAAAAGATGGATCATGAAGGATGTGTATTGATAGAAAAACAATCAATAAGGTTACAATCAAATACTAGTTACCTATTCCATGCTTAGTTGACATGTTGGATATGATGACTAGATCTACAATTTCTTTTTTTTTTAAGATTGATCTTAGGAGCAGATATCACCAAATTAGGATTTGACCTAAAGATGAGTGGAAGGTTGCTTTTAAGGAAAAAGATGACCTCTATGAGTGGATGGTTATGCCTTTCATATGAGACTTATGGCTTAAACTAATGTCCCAACACTTTCATATGAGATTTATGTCTTAGGTACTTCATCCTTTTATTGGTCGTTTCTTGGTTGTTTATTTTTATGACATTTTTATATACATCCATACTCTTGATGATTATCTTAACTATGTCAAGTGACGAGAGTCTTATGCCAAGAAAAGCTCTACATTAACTTAAAGAAGTGCTCCTCTATGACACATACTATTGTCTTTTTAGGATTTGTTATATCCTTTGGAGGTGTCAATGTTGATCTTGACAAAGTAAAAGCTATACCTAATTGGCCCACCCCAGTAGCATCCATTAAGTAAAAAGTTTTCATGGATTGACTACTTTTTAAAAGTGTTTCATAAGGAATTTTAGCACTATTATGACACCAATTACAGAAGCTATGAAAAAGGGGGGACTTTGTTTGGTTTAAGGCTGCAACTAAAGCCTTTAAGACTATCGAGGAAAGGATGATTGAGACCACGGTGTTACAATTGCAAAACTTTTCTAAAATCTTTGAGGTTTTTGTGATGCTTCCCAAGTTGAAATAAGTGGTGTGCTTATTCAAGAAGGGCATCGTATAGCTTTTCATAATGAAAGCTTAGTGAAGCTAGACAAAATTACTCCATATATGACAAGGAATTCTATGTTGTTGTGCAATGTCTCCAACATTAGCGTCATAATTTAATTTCCTAAGAGTTTGTTTTGTTTTCAGATCATGAAGCACTCAGATATCTCAAATCTTAGAAGCATCTTAATAGTTGACATTAGAAATGGGCTGAATTTTTAGTAGAATATAACTTTTATGATTAAGCATACAGTTGGTGTCCAGAACCAAGTATCCGATGCATTAAGTCAAGTGGTGTACATACTTCATTCTATGTTTATACAAGTTGTAAGGTTTGATTAGTTGAACCAAGATTATGTTGGTTGCAAGGATTTCAACATCATTTATGATTCTTTACAGGTTGGACAATAATCCGAATATCCTAGATGTACTATCCATGATGGTTATTTGATTAAGGGAACTTGCTAGTGTCTTCCTAACACTTCATTATGTGATATTATGTTATACATGAGCTTACATGCAAGTGGAATTGCCAGGCATTTTGGTTGAGACAAGACCATAGCTATGGTAGAAGATCACTTTTATTGGCTTATCTTTAAGGCTGATGTTGGTCATGTGATTAAACAATGTAGAATTTGTCAATTGAAAAAAGGGGAAAAGAAAAATACAAGGTTGTACTCTTTACCAGTTCCACATGAGCCTTGGCAAGACCTCTCTATGGATTTTGTCCTAGGTAAAGCTGCAAAAGGATTGGATTGGATTTGGTAAAGGGTATATCCAATTTGATTCAATCAGAAATTTGACTAATCTAAAATCCAATAAGAATCTGTTGAATTTTCAAGAGTATGATTTGAATGTTCTATCGGATATCCGATTCCATTAGAATTGTAATAACAAAGCTTGATGATATAATATAAATAGTATATTATAATATATAATCATATAAATAATATGTAACATATAATATTTCATAACTAACAGATCAAATTGGGTCATAGCGGATTGGATTGGGGTATGTCCGATTTCAAATTGTTAACTAAGTGGGTCGATTTTTATCCAATCCGATTTGTTAGGATCAAGGGAGGTATCCGAATTCGGTTCTTACCGAATTGAATTCAGATTTGGATCAGAATTGATCCAACTTATTTGTAGTCCTAGGCCTAGGTCTGCCTAAGAGAGTAAGGGACCAAGATTTAATTTATGTAGTGGTAGATGGGTTCTCTAAAATGACCTACTTTATTCTTTGTAATAATACATTAGATGCCTTACATGTGGCAAACCTGTCTTTAGGGAAGTTGTTCACTTATATGGTGTTCCTATTACTTTTGTTTCTGATTGCAATGCTAAGTTTATGAGTTGCTTTTGGAAGACACTTAGGAAACTCTTTTATACAAAACTAAGTTTCCATATTCTTCCCATCCTTAGACCAATGGCCAAAATGAGATAGTTAATAGAAGCCTTGATGGTTTGCTATGTTTCTTAGTTGGTAATCATACTTCTAGGTGGGATCTCATCCTACCTATGGGTGAATTTGCTTACAATAGTTTAGTTAATAGGTCAACTGGAAGAAGTCCATTTGAGATAGCTATAATATAATATAATATATCTAAACCAAATTTATAAATTTATAAATATTTAATAAACTCTTTTATTTTATAATAAAATAATAAAAGTTCTAAGTTTTAATTTTTAGGGGTGTTATTTGGGCTTTCTAATTGGGTTAAACCCAATAGAATCAAAGAATGGTCTAAAATTCCCTATACAGTATTAGAAACCACACCAAACTGTAATAAAATGGTTTGGTTTGGTTGCCAAGCCAAAAAAGCTTCGTTTGGTTTGAGAATTCCTCAAACTGTAATTTATTAGTTTGGTCTGAGATTTTTTTCTAAACAACATTGAACCAAACCATAAACACCCCTAGTAATGATGCATATACGTCCTGAACACTTTTCTAAGGGCTTTTATAAGAAGCTTCACTCCAAGAGTTTAGGTCCCTACAAGATCATTAAGAATATCAGTTCTAATGCCTATGTCCTAGAGTTGCCAAGTGACATGGGAATTAGCCCGATCTTCATTATTGAAGACTTGAGTGTATATCATTGCCATAGTGATTGTCCCATAGTTCCATTGCCTAAGTTGCCTTTGATTCCATCAACTGATGTGCCTAAAGACATTCTTGATGAGAAGTTGATTTTACAGAAGGTGGGGATTATCAAAAGTTTCTTGTAAGTGGAAGAACCAACCTCTTTTAAAATGTGCATGAATTACAATTGATGAATTGTATTATCTTAATCTAGATCTTTATGAGCAATATCATGCCTTTAGCTCACCAGGGTCGTGTTCTTTCAAGCTAAGGAAAGATTATGATCAACGAAACAGATTTTGATTTGAAATGGGGGAAGATTCTTGGGACTTGAATTGATTTGCTCAAGGGCATTTTCATCATTTCAACCAGCCCCATGTGGGACTAGGCCATAAGGCCCATAACATCTTATCCTTCTAGTTTATTAGGGCTTATCTTTCAATTTTTAGTTTATTTGCATTAATAGGTAACCAGCTATTATGTTTCTTTGATGCACAAGAGAAAGAATGGCATATTTTATAATTATGATGAACAGTATTTCAAACCACACAAGCCACTCTATAAATAGATGTACTCTTCCTTTTTAAAGCTAATGAAAATTTCTATGGATTTCTCTTGAAAGTTTGTCATATAAACTATAGAGTGATACTTACAAACACTAGAGTAATTCTAGGACCCTTGGAGTGATTCCTCGGGATCTCTCTCTATCTCTCTCTCTCTCGTGATAGTTTATTATTTCAAGCCCTACTGCATCACCAGATCATCAACCAATGACGTATGGAAGATTGCTTGGGGTATTCCTCTACGATTAGCAACAGAATGCAGGATCATTTTCTTCAAACTTGTGATCTGATGTATTATCTGCATTAACCCTCAGTTGAGGTGGGAACTACATACTTAATGGTTCATCCGCCAGTTAAACCATTGATGGATTAAAATGAAAATAAACAAACACTAACACTGAAAATAATTGAATTGGTTGAGTAGTGCAACACATGGGCGACCTCCTAGTAACCTCCCCCCCACCACCACCACTTCTATGATTTGTCATGTATAGTTTTTCCTTTCCCCATTATGTCCTTTGATTTATTTATTTATTCGTTTATTTGGGGAGGACTGAGGAACTTTTTCCCCCGGATGAGTATCAGTACCAACTGCCTTGCCTAACCCAGTTTAAATTTGGTCCGTGTTCCAGTTGCTAGATTCCATTCAAATCAAACATCACCATAACCACTGTAATCGAGATTTCTCGTTCTAAGGCTCCGTTTGCTTTTCGGTTAGTTATTTACCTGGGTAAGTTCCTGGGAAACACTTACCCAGGTAAGTGTATTTACCCATGTTCTTTTTTTTCCCAACTAAAAAGGAAATTACCATTTTAACCATAAAAATCTATTATTAAAAGGGGCATTTTTGTCCCATTAAAGTGTTGGAAACTTTCCCCCCTGGTGGGAAAGTTATTTACCCACCTAGGAGATGGGTATCACTTACCCGGGTAGTGGTACCCAAGAAAATAAATTTTCCCTGGTCCTCACATTAATCTGAAAAAAGAACATGGGATTCTTGGTCAATGGGAATCAAAATCCCATTGACCAACTTTCCCCCTCTCAAAATTCGAGAAAAGAACACCCCCTAAAATGCAAAAGCTGCCTCCAATTCCTGTCCTGTCTCTGTCAGCATGCTGGTGGCAATGGAATGGACGAACTTTGTACTGGCAGAAATTCCAAGTGCCTCTGATTGCATCGTCTTACATTGACTGCAAATTGGGTTCCAACTGCCTTGAAAGTTTTATCGATGAAAGCTGCTCTTGAGTTGACAAAAGAACATCCCTCTCTTGCCTGAAAAGAAAAAAATAAAATAACATCCAGAAAAAAAAAAACTTAACAAAATATAGTGTAGGCAATAAAATCACACTTCCAAAAGATGGCACTAAGAAATTGCTTAGTTGTGCAGTCATGCACACGCACACATACACGGAAAAGCAGAACAAAAGTAAGAATATCAATTGGACTATCCAGATTCATGGCACGAGCCCATTGGGTAACCAATCCAATACTTTCCAGGACCATTATATAAGGCTATGATTTGACTCCACCTGATTAGATAATACAAAAAGGCTGGACATTGGTCATGGTCTGGACTGTGGATGCATTGGCATGGCAACAATTTTCTACACTGAACGTAAATAGTAGTTACATGATACAGTTGGAACAGCATCCAACTCAACTGAATTGAGTCCAAAATCTTACACATCATATTGCTTTCTATGGTAGTTTAATTAAGTCATATTGTCAGTGTTACCTTATACCAGAACTAAATATCACCACCTCCATATTCATTGTGGTTGTGTTCAAAACATGGTCAGCACAAATTGACATTCACGTAAAAATCCAAACTTGGTATGATAAAATCTTAGCTTTATGTATGTCTCTGTGTGTGTCTAAAGATGCATAAGTTCGAAAGCTTTTGGACTGGGTTATAAAGTGGTAAATTAAAGATGGCAAAAATTTATAAATCTTGTGAACTTAAAGGAGAATCAATATCACGCCTATTTAGGAAATAATAGTATTGCCTTGTATGCTTTTTCAATGTGCTAACCATCATTAATAAATCTGCTTTACTTCACGGGACTCATATTTGAGTTGAGCACAATCATAAGACTGAAAATCTTTCAATTTCAAATATATTTAAGATGGAAAATGATATGAGACTAATATGTTTATCCTTTATGTATGATGAAGGCTTTTTAATTATGTAATCAGTCAGCTTTTTCAGATCATGTTCCATAATTTAGAAGCAAAAGATCAAATCTGATAAAAAGGGAGAAGATGTTGTTAATTTTAGGGCTTTGCTATGCAAGTGGGCACCTATCAGCCAGAAGGCCCTATACGAGTATTTGCACCAGACCTGAAAATTTAACTCCAAATTAATTTAATATTTCAACTTCCTTGCACTTGGTTGCGTCTTATTCTATAGGAAACAGCATAATGGTATCATAACAAAATACTGTTAACAGAAATAACCACAACAGAAAATGAAAAACAAGGAGCATTGGCATAATTAAAAGCATGCTAAACAATATTTTGAAGCACGAATGGGAACTCTGAGGCGAACATATTCCTAATCTCATAATCCAAAAAACAAAAGATGTGTGGTAAAATAGTAGAAACAGATGGAATGCTTATTCTTATCAGTAAAATATGCACCTTTTTAATTTTAATTTCCTAAGGAAAATTTACCAACCAAAGGAAAAATAATATGGCTACAAGAGTGAATGGAGATGGACAAAATGTGGAAACTGAAAGCACAAGCACTCCTGAGAGGAGCATCATAGGCTCTGAAAAACTATTTGTGTGAAAAAGAATGGTACTCTGGTGGCTATATTGAGGGCTTTACAAAAATGAAATATATGAAAATAGGAATTAAGTATTAAAACATGGCCATGGGAAACACTTTATTCATGTTTGCATGTTTAAAACATACTGACACTTCAATTTAGAAGAAACTTGACTCATCAAAACTGTCTTGTTTCCAGCTATTTTTTTACCATTTATCATCTCTTCCCAACTGTTAGACAGTGTATGCCCTTAGCTCCAATCAGATTGATGTACATTATGACATTTATTGTAAATGAATAAAGTACATATTTGATTCATGTTATTGTGGTGTGTTTCTGTGTAATACCCTTAAACTGAACACTTATGAGACTCGTGTTAGTTTAGAATGTTCATAGCCGTTGGAAAAGTCTGGGGAGATTTATCCTGCCAAGGTTGACACTGATGTGCCGCCAAGTGTTGGGGTGGCCTGTCTCAGCTGCTAGGGTGAGACCCGAGGTACATGCAGTGTAGATTTACTTGAAACCCTGAACTGGACCAGATTTCCAGTATTGCCCTGGACCTTGGAGATTGATGGGCAAAACTAGAAAGTTACACTTGACCCCTAGACTCGATTATGATATTGCACTAGGTGTCGGATTGGGCTGTCTTTAATATGGCAATCAGTGAGATCCTTAGAGGGGGTCAAAACCTGGGTATGTTGGGACAATCCGAGAATTCATCTGAGTGGGTGATCATAGTGACAGGATCAGCCCCTTTGTCGGACAAAGGTAATGATCGGGGATGCACTCTCTCTGATGGAAACCAAGACTGCCGGCAGCCGATTTCAATCGTTGAAATTTGTTTTTGCAAAATATACTTATATACAGATATACATATATATATATTATGGTTTCAAAATGTTTGCAAAATGTTTGTAATTCCCGGGATCCATGTGAGTAGAGAGTGTAGCATTGTTCCTTGCAGCCGAGGGAGAGGTCCTCTCTTGTCGGGCAGTGTTTGATCATTATGGGCTGAGAGGTTAAGTACCATTGAGGGTAATACCTGATGGGCTAATCTTGCATCTGCCCATAGTCCCTGGGTTTTTATAAGGTGGCTTGGCCCAGGGACCACTTAGTGTAAGTGTTGGGCCCATTAAGAGCCCATGTGATGGGCTCAAGGGGTTCACTGTCCATAACAATGTATTTGACCAGGCCTTGTAACAGAGGTTGGGCTGAACCCATGTGGCTGATGTGTAGATCAATGTTTGGGTCCCATGCCATACAAAGAAACACAATTGGGCAGCAGTTTGAGAGGCTAATGAGCACATAAGACTTATTGGGCCTAAAGCCCATTTCGAACTGGTTTAGTTAGACTAGTTAAAGAGGGGCGGATCTAGGATTTGGATCAGCAGATAGGATAGGGTTTTACCCTATTCACTCAGAGAGTCTAGATCCAAATAGAGATTTGGATCTGGGAACCTCCTAATGAGATTAGGAGAGAGCTGATCCAATCTGCAGATAAGATAAGGACTTATCCTTATCACTTAAAGAGAGTCTAGATTCAAATAAGGATTTGAATCAGGAAACTCTTAATGGGATTAGGAGTTGATCTCTTTAAGTCTATAAAAGGAGGAGGGGGCGAACCATTCAGTTCATCCAAAAATCTCAGAGATCAGATCTCAGATCACACAGAGAGAAGACAACAACAGTGTGACTGTGCCATCTTCTCCCTACGTTCTCCTCCAGTTGCCGCCACCTGCCAGTTCGATCTCCGGTTTTGTAGGAGCGATCAAGAATAGTTCTTGATATCAGTTTTTAGAGAAAGGCTGATCTGAAGTCGTGCTCACAGCCTCCATCGAATCCTTGCTGAAGGGTTCGGTTCTTGGGAAGAACACTGCTGATTCTGCTCCACCTAGGGCTGTTCATAAGAAGACCCAACCCGACCAAACCGACCAACCCAGACCGACCCAACCCAAATCGGCCGGGTTTTCTTCAGCACCGGTCGTTTTCGGGTTGTAAAAACTCATAAACCGATGGTTCCGGTCGGTTTCAGTTTTCACATATGAAAACCAAAACCGAACTGAACCGAACCGACTTAGTAGTTAGTAGTTACAACCTACTTAGTTCCTACTTAACTATGTTGTCTCTATCCTAGTTACAACCTAACTTAATTTCTAGTCTTGTAGTTAGGAATGACATTAATGGCAAGTATTATAAGACAACTAGACAAGGAATGTTTTTGGAAAAGTTTAAAGAAAAGAATCAAAGGATCCTAGTTTTTATGGTCTTTTACACCAAATAGGCAACCAATTACAATTAGAATTGGGTGTCCTTTTTTACTTAGATTAGGTTTCTTGAAATATACAAATTTTAGTCTTCTTTCTCTAATACAGTTTGACTTTCTATTTTCTTGATAACTTCTATTCTAACTTGGTCCCCCCCCTACCAATTTCAGTCTTCTTTCTCTAATAGAACTAGGTGTCCTTTTTTACATCAAATTTCAGTCTTCTTTCTCCAATCTACCAATTTATTACCATGGTTGAACTTAGAGCCAAAACCGACCCAAACCGACCCAACCCGACTCAAACTGACCAGATCGGTTTTGCTTAACATAGGGTCGGTTTTGGTTCAATTTCAGGTAACCCGACCAGGTCGGGTCGATTGGAAAAATCTCAGTAAACCGACCCAACCCGTCCCGTGAACAACCCTGGCTCCACCCTACACTGTGTCATCTTCAGTGGGAGCAGTCTTTGGAGACTTCTTTGGGCGTGAACACCTTCATTGGAGGATATTGTTTCTTCGTATCAGGTATATCCCTCTCCTACCTTTTGGTTTCAGATTTGGTTCGGTTCTTGGTTCAAGATTGATCCTTGAAAATGCAGATTTTCTAAAACAGGGAATGTGATTCCCAGATGGGAGAGAGAAATTTTTGAAATTTCGCCCAACCTACCTGTAGGGTTCGGCCATCCATATGATGGATCTCTCATTCCTTCACCAACTACAATTTTCTTTCTTACACTATTACTTAATTTACTATACAATTTAGCACTTCAGATCTTGTATTGTTAATATCAGTTAGACTCATGCCCTTACCTAGTAATCTCATTAAATGAAAAAAAAAAGCTCTTGCCTAGTAATCTCACCAAACTTGTAGTTACCAAAAGCATAACCTTGCACACATGCTAGATGTTCATTTCTTCAGTCCTATTCTTTCTCTTTTTATTTATTTTTTAGATCAGCAAGCTAGCAACAGATAGGAGTCATTTAGCAATTTAAGACAAGATAAATGGACAGAAAAGCAATTTTGCAATCTTACAAAAATGAGTGGGGTTTGTATAAGTGAATTACTTATTGCAGACAGATCTATAATTAGCAAAATATTTTGTAAGCAAGGAACAAACCTGTTGGCAGATTGTTGAGATCAATGCCAATGGTGTCTGACAATTAAGCACATATCCATGTCAAAATTAGATGGAAAAAAATCAAACAAGAAATTCAGAAAGATAGGTACTGAGAAAATAAAAAAAAATTAAAAAAAAATCCCTGAGAGAAGTTGAAAATAATCAGTGGATCTATGGAATTTGGTGCTAGCCAGGTGACATCATGAAAGAAGAATATTGGTAATCAACATCAGGGTACACCTTCCTGAACTCTTTCTCTACAGACATGGGACCTATGAAAAGACATGCCTAGCAGTGTGCCTTTTCATGGTTCCCACCATGTCTGTGGCATGGTTTAAAATGTCCCTAAATTTCCTAATATTTCCATCACATATTTCCATTACAATGAGTAGTGACACAAAATTTTACAGGAATCAACATATTCCCCAACAAATGCTACCAACATTATGTGGAGTACAAGAGATATTTCCATGACATATTTCCATTTCCATGGGTAGTGATACGTAATTTATTGGAATTGACATATTCCCCAAAAAATAGTACCAGCACAATGCATAGTACAAGAGATAATATTATAACATGTTTTATTGGTGCAATGTGTTAGAAGGTCAAAGGATAGAAGAGAGAAGAGCGAAGAATTGAGTGGGAGTAAAAAGGGTTCCCCTGAGGCACATATTACATAGTTATTAACCATAGTTGTCAAGGCGACACCTAGGCGGGTGCCTAGGCAACAAGGTGCCCTTGGAGGCTCACCTCACCTAATTGCCAAGCAGTTTTGTATGTTGTGTAATAAAATACTTTTATATTCTTAATTTTTTGAGATTATAATTATAAAATAGACATTATTAAACTAAAATATTCATTTTGTGTGTTTATACTAATTTCCTTTTATTATTTTCTAATTTGTTTGGGTTTAGTCAACACAAACGTTGCTAACTGTTGTATTGAACCCTCAAAGGCTTCAAGTCCTGAACCAATAAGTAAGGAAGAACTTAAATTTTTGTCTAATCAACACATTTTCTTCTTCTTCTTCTTCTTCTTCCACCTTTTCTTTTCTTCTTTTCCTATAACAAAAATAGGGGTGCAGCCCCTATATATATATATATATATATATTAGTTTTCTTTTCTTTCTTCTTTTTCTTTTCATGAATATATTGATTTTGTGTACTTCAACATGAAGTTTATATTTTTCTTATGAAAATTATGGATAATTATTAAGGAAATATGGTTATGGAACCTAGGGAACTACCCTAGGATATATGTTTTTTACATAAAATAAAAACTCCATTGCCTAGCTGGCTGGGGGAACCAGAAATAGTGATTTGGAAGTATAAGGAATCTATGAAAAAGTTCAAATGGCTGGTTAGAGATACGACAATATTTGTTCAATGGGAAAGGCGGTCAGCAAATGGGGTGGAAGATTACTTTGCAAAAATGGGGGTGCATAATTCTGAACTGTTTTTTGCAATTTGTGATTTTTCTTTGGGATTGCACCTCGTGTCCCTATTGGGATGTTTTGTCTTGTAAAACTTTGATGTAATTCCTTCTCTTTTCCTAATAAAACTTCATCATTTATCAGCAAAAAAAAATCCATCTGACAAAGTGTCCTACCATAC
The DNA here is from genome assembly GCF_055504915.1 of Nelumbo nucifera. Taxonomy (NCBI): domain Eukaryota; kingdom Viridiplantae; phylum Streptophyta; class Magnoliopsida; order Proteales; family Nelumbonaceae; genus Nelumbo; species Nelumbo nucifera. The sequence goes on from NC_142651.1 coordinate 85,407,102, forward strand.
AACTTCAAATGGTCACAAAGGAGTTGATGATCTCTTGGGATCAAAACCAGCACTTTCCTGAGATACAATGGGGCTAGTAGTCTCTTGAGAAGCCATATTTGTTGAATTATACTTCTTTTCGCTCTGCTGGACTGGATTCTTGTTTTGATCTAAACTAATGCTGATATTTTACTCAACTCCTGAGTCCACTTCGGCTCCCCATGAAAGTCTCAAGAAGTCTCTCTAGTGTGCCTAGACTGTTGACAGCAAGTGCACCAAAGTTTATCTTTATTCACTATTCTCTTCTGAAAATCACCCTTCTTAAAAAAATTTCCACCATTCGTATTGGAGCATATACTTCCTGCACTGATGGGAGATCTTTACCTCCCAATTTCTGAACCCTAATAGATTCATACATAGGATTCAACCCCGAAAGGAAGGCAAAGACCCGTTGCTGGGAAAACAAAGACATATAGACCTTATCATCCACATCACATTTCCAATCCATATTCTAATACTGATTCAATTCCTTCCGGATTGAGGTCAAATCTGAGTAGCATACAAAGAGACTCCTCTCCTCCTGGTTACAAATTGAGGATCCACCTTACAACTAATAAATTTTTGCATAATGTTGTTCAGAATAGGTAGATTTTAGTTTGTTCCCAAATCTCATAAGCAATATCTACCCATATGAAGGCCTTCCTCACCTGTGGCAGCATGGACAGTAACATCCACAACATCACCATATTGTTTTCTTCATCCCATTTATCATGGTCTGTACTCCTAGACATCAGTTCTTTAATCTTACCATTAATGTAACCTTTTCCGTTGCAGTTATGCAGAGTTTAATTCCCTTCAACCATTCTAGATCATAGTTTTTAAGGTGCCAAGGTGAGACCTAGTCACCTAGGCAATGAATTTTTTTTTAAAGTAAAACCATATATCCTAGGGTAGTTCCCTAGGTTCCATAACTATCTTTCCTTAATAATTATCCATGATTTTCATAAGACAAGTATAGATTTCATGTTTAAGTTTAGAAAATCAACGTTTTATGAGAAGAAAAGGAATAAAGGAAAGAAAATTCAAAAAATATAGGAGCTGAACCCCTACTTTTGTTATAGGAAAAGAAGAAAAGAAAAGGTGGAAGAAGATTTGTAAGAAGAAAATGTGTTGATTAGACAAAATTTTAAGTTCTTCCCTTGCTTATTGGTTCATGTTCTGAAATCTTTGAGGATTCAATCAAGGATCAAAACTTCGATACAATACGCCCCGTATCGGGTGTATTGTATTGTATCTTTGGCACCCCAATACACATGTTTACAGGTGTTTTCGGGAACCCATTTTTTAAAATAATATATATATATATATTTAAAAATGAAATTGAAAACCAAAGAAATAAAAAAATAGGGGGAGTATCGTTATAAGTACTGAAACACCTCTGCCAATACACAGAGGTGTAGCGATACTTTGAACCATGGGTTCAATACAGCAATTAGCAATGTTTCATGTTTGTGTTGATTAAACACTAAAAAATAAGAAAATACTAAAAAGAAATTAGTACATTGTTAGCGTAGGGGTATTTCTGTCTTTTCACCTAGATTAATGTTGCTGATCTGTAATGTTGTGTTGGAACCAGTGCTCCTAACTTAAATAAGGGCACATATGTCTTTTCAATCAGTTTTAATAATATAAGTTTTGTCTGGCCGACTGGGAGAAGGTTATGTTGACACTTCCAGTTCGAACTAGAATTTCCCCTTCTCTCTTTCTCTCTTTCTTCCACCTTTCTACCTCTTTTTACCTAACTGATCTCAGACAGATAGAATTCTAAGGCAGGCCGAATCATAACATGGTATCAGAGCTGATTGAATCTGCCTAGATTTCTATTCTCTGCGCACCCTATCTAGGGTTTCTCCTTTTTTTTCTGCATTCGATTGGAGATAAGGGAAAGGGCTGAAAAGGAGTGATCGCCCTCTTCCCTTGGAGGTTTCTATGCCTCTAGTCAGGTCGTGTGTGGTCGGTTGCTGTGGTTTCTAAGATCGCCCTCCCCTAATCGATGAAGAATAGAGGGCCGATCTGTGTGGTGCAATGGCTGTCGTGTGTGGACTGATTTCCTGCTTGTGTGGTTGTTACTTCAGTGATAAGGTAAGAGATCTCAGTGCATGATATCTGTTATGGATCAAATAGGAAGTGTGTTTCAGACCATATGCTAGGATTTCAGACAGTAATGTGCTAGGGTTTATGCTGATTTTTGTGTATTTCGAAGGAAGAGTTATAATCATATAGTGGTGAGATTTCAGGTAGTCGTAGGAGTAGGGTTTGTGATGTTGAACACACTTTACAGCAACAACAAGTACTGAAACCAGTGTGACAGGTGTGTGCAGTGTGCAGAATTCAGTGGTAATAGAATTCAGCAAGTGTGCAGAATCGGTGATAACATAATGGGAGATAATAGTGATTGTAAACCTAGTGTGATGGTGCCTACAGACTACCTGAATGTTCAGATGACCTCCATTAAACTAAATGGAGAGAATTATGTGCCTTGGGCTAAATCCGTTGAAGTCTTTCTAAAGGCAAAGAAGAAGGTAAAACACATAAGAGAGGAGAAACCCTCCACTGACTCTCACGAGTATGAAGACTGGGAGCAAGAGGATGCTTAGATCATCACATGGTTGTGGAATAGTATGGAACCCAGGATTAGTGTAAACTTCATGTTTCTTGACACTGCCAAAGATGTGTGGGACCATGCGAAGAAATTGTATTCGGGTTAGGACAATACAACCAGAATGTATCAACTGTATCAAGAGTACTTTAACCTGCAATAGGGAAATCAGAGTCTTGAGTACTATGCCAACATGAGAAACATACGTAATGAGTTGAATGTCTATCACCCTCTCACTTCTGATGTCAAGATTCAGCAGCAACAGAGAGAACAACTTGATGTGACTAGATTTTTTATGGGATTGAAGTCTGAATATGAACCAGTACGGGCTTAGATATTAGGAGGATCAACACTTCCTTCCTTGGAAGAGGTATTTGCTCGACTCTGGAGGATTTCTATCGGATCTACTGAGAACTCTAATATCTCAGATAGATCTGCCTTTGCTGTATCGAGAGGCCATGGTACTCGAGGTGGAGCTAGGGGAACTTAGTCTGGCCGTGGTGGTGGTAGTGGTTCTATGTATGGCCGAAGTGGTAATGGGGGCCTACTTATAATCGTGGTGGTGGTCGTACTGGGGGCAGAGATTCAGGGGGAGCCCGTGGTAGAGGACGTGGCTCAGGCCCGAGGAAGTGCACTCATTGTGGTATGGATGGACATACCATTAACTATTGTTATGATCTACATGGTCCACCCTCAACCTGGGCCAATCATGCCGCGACCAGTGACTCAAGCTCCAGCTTTAGACAGGAGAATCATTCATCTGATCAGATACCTCCTACACCCACAGATGGTCCCGTGAAGGAGACGGTGAGTGTTCCCCGTGATGAATATGAGAGGTTTATCCAATCACAGCAGAACACGACGACTTTTGCTCACTCAGCTATGGCTTGTCTGGCATCCACACCCAATCCCTGGATCATTGACTCTGAAGCATCCGATCACATGACTGGAACTCTAGGTGTGTTTTCATCCTTATCTCATTGCTCAACATCACAATCTGTCACCCTTGCTAATGGTTCCACATCCTCAATCTGTGGTGTTGGTAATGTTGACGCAGATCCTGTATCCCTCTCCTCAGTTTTGTATGTTTCTAAATTGCCTTGTAATCTTATGTTTGTTAGCAAGCTGACCAAATCACTTAACTGCTCCATTACCTTTTATCCTTCTATGTGTGTTTTTCAGGATCTCAAGACGGGGATGAAGATTGGTGGAGGGCATGAAGCTAGTGGACTGTATTATCTTGACGGTGGTGGTGGTAGAACTTCAATAGCTCTCCAGTCATCTCTTTTTCCTCTCCAGTGGCACTGCCGATTTGGTCATCCGTCGCTAAAAGTCTTGAGGTCTTTGGTTTCGTCCTTGAGTCAGCTTTTTGTTTTGGATTGTGAGTCGTGTCAGTTTGGGAAACACCATCGTGTTCCCTTTAGTTCTAGGGTTGATAACCGTGTGTCGAGTCCTTTTTCTTTAATTCATTCAGATGTTTGGGGTCCTTATAAAGTGATGTCATATAATGGATACAGATATTTTGTCATTTTTGTAGATGATTTTTCAAGGATGACGTGGCTCTATCTAATGAAAGAAAGAAGTGAATTGTTTACCATTTTTCAGAAATTTTATGTTGAGATTCGTAACCAATTTGGTACCCACATCAAAGTTTTCCGTTCTGATAATGGCCGCGAATATTTATCCTCATCATTTCAGGAACACCTGGACCAACACGGAATTATATATCAGACCTCATGTACCTACACCCCACAACAAAACGGGGTGGTTGAGAGAAAGAATCACTATCTCCTGGAAACAGCAAGATCCCTCATGCATTACATGCATGTTCCCAAACCCTTTTGGAGTGATGTAGTGCTTACCTCGTGCTTTCTGATTAATCGGATGTCCACGTTCATCATTGATGGTCATTCTCCGTTTCAGGTCTTGTTTCCCGCTTTGTCTCCATTTCCTCTTACGCCAAGGGTATTTGGGTGTGTCTGCTTCGTCCATAATCTAGGTCCCGGGAATGACAAGTTCAATGCCCATTCTCTTAAGTGCATCTTCCTTGGCTATTCTCGGACCCAGAAAGGGTATCGATGTTACCATCCTAGTTCTCGACGGTCCTTTGTGTGTGCTGATGTCACCTTCTTTGAGTCTACTTTGTTCTTTTTGGGGTCCGGTGATGCTTCTTCCTCCTCATCACCTCCTCCTCTTCCACTTCCCGTTGTTGACCCTCTTCCCTTGGTTCCAATCGTGACCAAACCCTTGCCTCCGGTGCCACCACCTGTTGAACGCCCACCTATCCGTCATGTGTATACACATCGCCCACGCGTACCAGCTACTACTACTCCAGCTACATCTCCGTCGACAGATCCGACACCAGACCCGAACTCAGCATTTGAGCTTGACCTTCCCATTGCTTTGCGGAAAGGTAAACACACTTGTACCCTTCATCCTATTTCTAATTATGTTTCACTTACTCACCTTTCCACTTCCCATCGCCAGTTTGTCACCTTGTTATCATCAGTTGTTGTCCCTAAGGACGTCCAGGAAGCCCTTGCCTCTCCAGGGTGGTGCCGAGCCATGGAAGAAGAACTCTCTACCCTTCATCATAATCATACTTGGGACCTCACTGCTCTTCCTCCTGGGAAGCAAGCTGTTGGTTGTAAATGGGTTTATACGGTTAAGTATCTGCCTGATGGTAGTGTTGAACGCCTGAAAGCGCGATTGGTTGCAAAATGGTACTCCCAAACCTATGGCATTGACTACACAGAGACCTTCTCACCGGTTGCTAAGATAGGGTCAGTTCGTGTTGTGATCTCGCTTGCCGCCATGTATGAGTGGCCACTATATCAGCTTGATATCAAGAATGCCTTTTTGCATGGTGACTTACTCGAGGAGGTCTACATGGAGCAACCTCCAAGGTTTGTTGCTCAGGGGGAGGATGGTAAGGTGTGCAGACTAAGGAAGGCTATATATGGGCTTAAACAGTCTCCTCGAGCGTGGTTTGGTAGGTTCAGTGAGGTGGTAAAGAAGTTTGGTATGAAATAGTGCAAAGTTGACCATTCTGTATTTAGTCATGACTCTCCGGGAGGAAAAATAGTGTTGGTGGTGTATGTAGATGATATTGTTATTACTGGAAATGATAACACGGGTATTGACAGGCTGAAGACTTATCTGTAGGATCACTTTCAGACAAAGGATCTTGGTAAGCTGAAATACTTCTTGGGGATAGAGGTAGCAAGATGCAAGTATGGTATTAACTTGTGCCAGAGAAAATATGTGCTTGATTTGCTGGAAGAAACAGGCTTGTTGGGTGCCAAACCAGCTGAAACACCCATGGACACAAATACCAAGCTAAGCAGTGATATGGGTGAAGTGTTTGAAGACCCTGGCAAATACCGACGACTTGTGGGCAAACTGAACTACCTAACCATTACTAGACCAGACATCTCATTTGCGGTTAGTGTGGTAAGCCAGTTCATGCAAAAACCTCTGATTCCTCATTGGAATGCAGTTCTGAGAATTGTGAAGTATCTAAAAGGGGCTCCGGTCGCGGTCTGATATACAAGAGTGGCGGAAAACTTGAAATAGAAGGGTATTCTGATGTTGGCTGGGCCGGTTCTATGTCTGATAGGCAGTCTACTACAGGCTATTGCACTTTCCTGGGAGGTAACCTGGTGACATGGAAAAGTAAGAAGCAGACGGTTGTGGCAAGAAGTAGTGCAGAAGCAGAATATAGGGCTATGGCGCACACCACTTGTGAATTAGTGTGGCTAAGGAACCTTCTACAGGAAGTAGGGTACAACATCAACACTCCAATGAAGCTCTATTGTGATAATCAGGTTGTAGTTCATATTTCCTCTAATCCGGTGTTTCATGAAAGAACCAAGCACATTGAAGTTGACTGCCACTTTGTAAGGGAGAAGGTGTTGAATGGAGAACTAGACACTACACATGTTAATACAGGAAACCAGTGGGCTGACTTATTTACAAAAGGCTTGAGTCGGGGAAGAGTGGACTACATATGTAACAAGCTAGGAGTATATGATATATACTCACCAGCTTGAGGGGGAGTGTTAGCGTAGGGGTATTTCTGTCTTTTTACCTAGATTAATGTTGCTGATCTGTAATGTTGTGTTGGAACCAGTGCTCCTAACTTAAATAATGGCACATATGTCTCTTTTCAATCAGTTTTAATAATATAAGTTTTGTCTGGCCGACTGGGAGAAGGTTATGTTGACACTTCCAGTTCGAACCAGAATTTCCCCTTCTCTCTCTCTCTTTCTTCCACCTTTCTACCTCTTTTTACCTAACCGATCTCAGACAGATAGAATTCTAAGGCAGGCCGAATCATAACATACATAAACACATAAAATGAGTATTCTAGTTTAATAATGCCTATTTTATAATTATAATGTCAAAAAATTAAAAATATAAAAGTATTTTATAACATCATCCACAAAACTACTTGGTGACTGGGCGAGGCGAGCCTCCAAGGGTGCTTTGTCGCCTAGGCATCGCCTTGACAACTATGTTCTAGATAATCAAGTCCATCAAAGGGAATTACAGCCATAGGAAAATTCATATCAAACCCCCACTCACTCCACCTTGACTAGAAGGCACACTACAGATAACTGAATCCTCAAAAGACATGGTAGGGAAGCCTGATTTCACTATTCAGCCACAAAAAACAGTAGAACAGGGAGGAATTGTCACAAGGATACTCAATCTCACACAAATCAACACTATAAGATCATTCCCTTCTGTTCACACAAAGAGCTCACACACTACGACACTGCTGAAGCAAAAAAAAAAAAAGATTATTCCATGTCAAGACAGCCCCTACGAATACCACTTCACCCTACTCTAGACCACACAGTCACAATGATCACCAAAAATAATATAAATAGCTGTTATTACAGCAGATACAGGTCATCCGGACCTACACAACCCACCTACCTAGGTACAAGAGGATCACACAATCCACATAGTAGGAAAAAACAGAAAAAAACTTCACAAAATCCAATCACCTCACTCATAGGTGATTTCTTGGCACATGACCAAGAAAAAAGGAGAAAAAACTGCATAGAAGATTTTGCAGCGGCAAGAAAATGGAAAAGAATCATCGAAGTGGAGACTACGATTTTAGTGATGGAGGAGATGTATGTTCAGAAGGAGTTAATGGTAAAAATCAGAGAAGGGAAAAGAGGTACTGTTCTACTACATGGGGATGTGCTGTTCTGGTTCCAAAGTTTTCTTGATGGAGTGGTCAATGTTAGCTGGTGTTTGGAATGGAGAAGTAACTTCAGGCATTCAAAGAAAGATTACACAGCAGAAAGGAAAAGAAACTCAAAAGGATGGTTTGTCATCCTCATAGAGAGATTTGAAGGAAGAAAAAAGAAAATGATAATGATTCCGGAAGGTAGGAAATTGGAAGGTTGGATTCAAGTGACAAATGAGCTTCACCAAATAGCAGTTAAAATCTGGAACTCAAACTGATCCAAGTCAGTAGTGAAACCAATCGAGGAGGTAGCAAATAAGGGAAAGAGAGTTGAGCAAAGTAAGAAAAATAAAATGGAGGAACAAAGGCCAAAGAACAAGGAAGAAATGAAGGAACACAGAAAAAGATTGGAGAGTCTGGGGAAAGAAATGAACAATCCAGAGCTGGTTTCTGTGGTGTATTCAGGGGCGGAAGCAAAACTGCTAATATCAGGGGAGAGAGGAAACTGGGAATGAAGATTGGTGATTTCTCTAGAAAACAAAGTGAAGGGCTGGAAGAGGATAATGGAGTAGACAACGGAGAAGATTGGTGATTTCCCTTTGATGAAAGAAAAGCCGTTTTAGATCTGGGAAATGAAAAGGTGGAGTTCTTCACCTTCGAAAGTGAAGAAGGAAAGGTAACTGTTGGAAGTTGGTGTCCATCCTGCAATGAAAAGGAGATTAGCGTTGGCCGTCTCCAGTTGAAACTGTTAGGTCTGCCCTTCAACCTTTTGAAGTGTGAATAAACCCTAGTTTATTCTAGGTCAAAGTAAAGAAGAAGAAAGAAGAAAGAAAAGAGAAAGAAGAAGAAGGAGAGAAGAAGAGTGTTCTGCCAGACTAGAAGAGAGAATTTGAAAAATCACTCTCCTAGCCGACCCACTTGAATTTTATTCATAAAACTTAGAGTTACAAGAAAGACAATTTTGTCCCTCATAGAAGATGGGACACATAACTTAAACTCAGATACAATAGACCTTTCACTTTCAAGAAGATACACCAGAATGACCAAAATACCCCTGACTCGAGCATTCTAACACTCCCCCTCAAGCTGGAGAGTATATATCATATAGTCCCATCTTGTTACAAATGTAATCTATTCTTCCCCGAGACAATCCTTTTGTGAAGAGATCTGCCCACTGATTTCCTGAGCTCACATGAGATGTAGTTATTACCCCACTTATCACTTTCTCTCTCACAAAGTGACAATCCACCTCAATATGTTTAGTTCTTTCATAGAAGACGGGATTGGATGAGATGTGAACAGCATCTTGGTTATCACAGTATAGTTTCATGGGTTTGTCAATTGAGAAACCCATCTCTTGTAGTAAGTTCTTCAGCCATACTAGTTCACATGTGGTATGGGCCATAGCCCTGTACTCTGCTTCTGCACTACTTCTTGCCACCACTGTTTGCTTCTTGCTCTTCCAAGTTACAAGATTGCCACCCAGAAAGGTAGAATACCCTGTGGTTGACCTCCTGTCTGATATAGAGTCAGCCCAGTCAGCATCTGTGTACCCTACTATCTCAAGAGTTCCTCCCTTTTGGTATAACAAATCACGACCTGGAGCACCCTTTAGGTACCTAACAATTCTCAGAACAGCTTCCCAGTGAGGAACCCGGGGATGTTGCATAAATTGACTCACCACACTCACAACAAATGATATATTTGGTAGGGTAATGGTCAGGTAGTTCAACTTTCCCACAAACCTTCTGTATCTTCCAGGATCATCAAACTCTTCACCTGAATCCACACTTAACTTGGCATTGAGTTCCATAGGAGTCTCTGCTGGTTTAGCACTAACAACCCTATTTCTTCAAGTAGATCAAGAACATATTTTCTCTGACATAGGTTGATCCCCTGTTTTGACCTCGCAACCTCTATTCCTAGGAAATACTTTAGCTTCCCCAGATCTTTCGTATTGAAGTGGTCATTTAAGAATTTTATCAGCCTGTCAATTCCATTGCTATCACTTCCAGTTATGACAATATCATCCACATACACGACTAGCAAGATTTTCCCATCCTTTGAGTTATAGCTGAACACAGAATGATCAACCTGACACTGTTTAATCCCAAAGGCCTTCACCACTTCACTGAACCTGCCAAACCATGCACGTGGAGATTGTTTCAGTCCATAGATTGCCTTTTTGTGCCTGCACACCTTACCAGCCTCCCCCTGAGCAACAAACCCTGGTGGTTGCTCCATATACACCTCCTCAACAAAATCACCATCTAGGAAGGCATTTTTGATGTCAAGTTGTACAAGAGGCCAATCATACATAGCAGCTAATGAGATCAACACCCGAACTGAACCAATTTTAGCCATAGGAGAGAATGTCTCCATATAGTCCACACCATATAACTGAGAATAGCCCTTGGCCACTAACCATGCCTTCAATCGTTCCACACTGCCATCAGGAAGATGCTTCACTGTATAGACCCATTTACACCCAACAGTGTGCTTACCAGGAGGAAGGGTGGTGAGTTCCCACGTGTGTTTATGTTGTAGAGCAGAAAGTTCTTCTTCCATGGCTTGCCGCCACCCTAGGGAGGTAAGGGCTTCCAGTACAGTCTTGGGAATGGGAACCGATGAGAGTAATGATATAAACTTGCAATGAGAAGCAGAAAGGTGAGCAGTGGAAACATAGTCTGAAATGGGACGAGAAGTACAAGTACGTTTACCTTTCTGCAAGCAATAGGGAGATCAAGATCTGAGGGAGAATGAGCAATAGCAGGATCTGTCGACAGGTGCTGAAGTGGAGAAGGGGTCGAAGCACTTCTGTGGGTATACACTTGAGTAATTGGCGACCTCTCTGTAGTAACAGGCATATGATGTGCATCTGCAGTACGAATGGGAGCTATGGGAAGAGGGTCCAAAGAAGGTGACATCAGAGCACACAAACGATTTATGAAATTTTGGGTTATAACACTTATACCCTTTCTGAGTCCTCGAATAGCCAAAAAAAAATACACTTCGTAGCTCGAGCATCTAGCTTGTCTACTCCAGGCCCCAAGTGTTGAACAAAACAAACACAGCCAAAGACTCTTGGGGTGAGAGGAAATGGAGACAAAGTGGGAAACAACACGGAGAAAGGGGATTGACTTCCAAGGATTGACATGGGCATCCGATTTATCAGAAAACAGGATGTAAGAACAGCATCACTCCAAAAATGCTTTGGGACATGCATATTGATCATCAAGGACCGAGCAATTTCAAGAAGATGTCTATTTTTCCGTTCAGCTACACCGTTTTGTTGCGGGGTGTAGGCACAAAAAGTTTGATGAATTATTCCATGATGTTTTAGGTATTGCTGAAATGGTGAGGAGATGTATTCTTTGGCATTATCGGAGCGAAGTATTTTCATATGAACACCAAATTGAGTGCGTATTTCAGCATGAAATTTCTGAAAAATAGAGAACAATTCACTACAGTCTTTCATAAGAAAGATCCATGTCATCCTTGAAAAGTCATCAACAAAGATTACAAAATACTTAAACCCATTGTATGACACCACTTTAACTGGACCCCATACATCAGAATGAACTAAAGCAAAAGGACTTGAGACACGACTATCAATTCTTGGACTAAATAAGACTCGATGATGTTTTCCCAACTGACATGACTCACAATCTAATGATGAAAGATGACTCAAGGAAGGAACTAGCAGCTTCAAAGCCTTGAGAGAGGGATGACCAAGTCTGCAGTGCCATTGGAGAGGAGTAAGAGACGACTAAAAAGCCACTGGGGGACCACCACCATCAAGGTAATACAAACCACCTGCTTCATGCCCTCCACCAATCTTCTTCCCCGTCTTGAGATCTTGAAACACACAAGAAGAAGGATAGAAGGTTACAGAACAATTAAGGGACTTGGTTAATCTGCTAACAGACATTAAGTTTTAAAGGGAATTTAGGAACATATAAAACAGATGCTAAAGACAATGAGGAGAGATCAACATCACCAACACCACAAATAGGAGATGTAGAACCATTAGCAAGTGTAACTGTCTGAGATGTGGAGCAAGAAAGGGAAGAAAATACATCAAGAGTCCCAGACATATGGTCCGAGGCTCCGGAATCAATGATCCAGGGTGAGGCTTTGGAAGCTAAGCACGTCATACCTGAATGGGCAAGTGTGCTGTGTTCTGCTGAGATGTTTGAAGGAACTGCTCATATACTGCCCGTGGTACACTCACCATTTCCTGCCCGGAAGCACAAGCGGGTGTGGAGGGGGTTGGGGCAGTTTGCTGGCTTTTAGTAATTGTGCTACAACTTTTAGATGTAGCATGGTTAGCCCAAGTGTTGGGTGGACCACGCAAATCATAGCAGAAATTAACTGTGTACCCCTCTAAGCCACAATGTGTACATTTTCTCTGAGCATTACTCCTTCCTTTTCCACGGCCTCCCCCTGACTCTCGGCCTCCAATCCGACCACTAGCCCGATTAAACATGTGTCCACCACGGTTTCTTGGAGGGCCATTGCTGCCTCCACCACTTCTACTTCCACGGCAACTCCCTTTAGTCACTACCAAACCAGATCTATCAGAGAAGGAAGAGTGTTCCACCGGCTCAATGGATGTCCTCTTAAGATGAGCAAAAACTTCTTCAAGTGAGGGGAGATCTGATCCCCCCAATATTTGTGCTCTGACAGGCTCATACTCAGCCTTCGAGCCCACAAGAAACCTAGTCACATCAAGTTGTTAACGTTGCTATTGTTGGATCTGGACATCTGATGTTAGAGGGTGATACACATTTAGCTCATTGCGGATGTTCCTCAAACTTGCATAATACTCTTCTAAGCTTTGACTTCCTTGCTTCAAATTGAAGTACTCTTGGTATAACTGATATACCCTAGTTGTGTTGTCTTGTCCAGAGTAAAACTTTTTAGCATGATCCCAGATCTCTTTGGCTGTATCTAGGAACATGAAGTTCACACTAATCTTTGGTTCCATGTTGTTCCAAAGCCATGTCATTATCTGTGCATCATCTTGTTCCCAATCACTAAACCCAGGGGAATCAGAGGGAGGTTTCTCCTCCCTCACATGTTTTACTTTTCTCTTGGAGGAGAAAGCCTTTACAGAAAAGCGAAGGTAGAAAAGAATGGAGAAGGTTTGAATGAGAAGAAAAACAGCCTTTTGAGAAGAAAGGACTGTTTAGAAATATGCAAAAGATCAAAAGAAAGTAGCAGAAATCAGAGTTCAAGAGGAGAGAAGATGAAGAAGAAGGTGACGGCAACTTGGGTTCAGAGAGAGAGATTTTCGAACATAATCTCTTCTCTTACACCCTTAGTTCTATTTTATTAAGTTAAACTTTGGTAATTTACAGAGAAGCCCCTAGTTGGGCAGAAAATTAAAAAGACATAACATAAGAAAGAATACGCCCAGATTAAGGCCCATTAAAGCAAAGAACATAAAAGATAAAAAAAGGATAAACAGCCTATGGGCCATTCGGCCCATCTTTTCTACACTCCCCCTCAAGCTGATCATAGATGTCAATCATGCCAAGCTTGCCAGTATCATGTTGAAATTTAGCCTTGGGAATGCCCTTGGTGAGGAAATCTACTAACTGTCCTTCAGAGGTGAAGAAAGGTAGACACACTTCTCCAGAAGCCACTCTTTCTCGAATGAAGTGTCTGTCAACTTCAATATGCTTAGTTCTGTCATGTTGCACTGGGTTGTGAGCAATGTTGATGGCGGCCTGATTATCACAGTATAACATCATTGGCTTATCATGCTCAAATACCCAGTTCCTCCATCAAGGATGTAAGCCACAATAGTTCAGAAACTCCATGAGCCATGGCTTTGTATTCTGCTTCGCTGAAGATCAAGCAACAACTGATTGTTTCTTGCTTCTCCAAGAGACAATATTACCTGCCACCAAGCTACAGTACCCAAAGGTAGATCTTCTGTCATCAATGTTTCCAACCTAGTCAGCATCTGTGTAGGCTTCAAGTTTCATATGGCCATGCTTGGCAAATAGAATTCCCTTTCCAGGGGAGCCCTTCAAATAACACAGAATCTGCTCTGCTGCTGCCATATGAGTATCCCTGGGAGCATGCATGAACTGACTGATGCAATTGACAGCGTATGCAATGTCTGGCCGAGTCATGCATAGATAAAGAAGTTTTCCAAGTAATCTCTGGAAGACTCCCTTATCTTCTAATAATATTCCATCTAAAGCAGAGAGTTTATGGCTCATATCGATAGGAATAGCAACTGGTCTAGCACTCATCTTCCCTGTTTCAGAGAGCAAATCAAGAACATACTTCCTCTGAGAGATAAGGATCTCATCCTTGGATTTAGCAACTTCTATGCCAAGAAAGTAAATCAATTTCCCTAGATCTTGGATCTCAAACTCTGTATGAAGAAAATATTTGAGATCATTGATTCCTGAGACATCGTTACCAGTCACAACAATATCATCAACATACACAATCAGGTAAATGGCCAAGGATCCTCTCCTCTTCACAAAGAGGGTATGATCAGACTATGTCTGTACATAGCCAAAGCTAACAAGGGCAGCCCTAAACCTTTCAAACCATGCTCTAGGGGACTGTTTGAGTCCATAAAGAGATTTCTTCAGCCTGCAGACCTTTCTTTCATATCTGTTTCATACATCCCTGGAGGAAGAGACATATAGACCTCCTCATATAATTTTCCATTCAGAAATGCATTCTTTACATCCAATTGATAAAGTGGCCAGTCTGAGTGTGCAACCAAAGATAACAGAACAGAACTCTCACAGAAGTCATCTTGGCAACAGGGGCAAATGTTTCCAGATAATCAATCCCATATGTCTGTGTATAGCATTTTGCAACCAGCCTAGCCTTGTACCTTTAAATGGTGCCATCAACATGATATTTGATAGTAAAGACCCACTTACAGCCTACTGGATCCTTCCCTTCAGGCAATTCAATCACTTCCCAAGTGTCATTCTTGTGCAGGGCATCAATTTCTGTTCTCATAGCATCCCTCCATTCTGGAATATTAAAAGCTTCTGACACTGACCTGGGAATTGGGTTAGAAGCAATAGAAGAAAGGTAGGCAAAATATGAAGGAGAGAGCAAACTATAAGAAAGGTGTTTGGAAATGCAATGTGCAGTACACTTCATTTTTCCTTTCCTAATAGCAATGGGGATATCAAGGTCTGGGAAGGATGGCTCCAAATGGGCTATAACAGTACCTGTTGTCTCATCTGTAACTGGAAGTGCATGAGGCTCATGTGTTGTAGGGAAAACAACTTGCTCATTTCTGGTTCTTTGCCGTTGATACAACCTGGGAATAAAAAGAGGACGAGGAGGTAAAGGAGGAGGAATAGAAACACTGGAATGAGAATGAGGTGACTGATCCTCCCTTGATACATTTGAAGGAGGAAGAGACTTAGCAAAAGACTCAACTGGGACAGGAAGAGGAAGAGCAAACACCTGTGACAAATCCTCCCCCTTTGGACAATGTCTCTCCAGAGAAGAACCATAAAAGGAAGAAAGCTCATCAAAGGTGACATCCATTGAGACATACCGAGTGCCAGTCTTCGGATCAAAACAACAGTAACCCTTCTGTGTGGGGGAATAACCAAGGAAGATACACTTGTGGGATTTTGGTTCAAATTTATGTCTTTAGATACTTGGGATATGTACATAACAGGTGCAGCAAAAGACACGAAGAGGAATAGGAAAAAGATCCTTGTCCGGATGAAGAAGACTGAAGGGAGACTTAAACCCTAAAACCCTGGATGGCATACGGTTTATAAGGTAGGTAGCAGTGAGAACAACATCACCCCAAAACTTTGTAGGGACATGTGAGGCAAATAGAATACTTCTTGCAACTTCAACAATATGTCTATTTTTTCTTTCAGCAACTCCATTCTGTTCTGGGGTCCTAACACAAGAGCTTTGATGAATAACCCCTAAATCAGTGAGATAGCAGGTCGAGTTTTTCTCAAAATATTCTTTTGCATTATCGGATCTGAAAATTTTAATCCTGGTATCAAACTGGGTTAGGACAAATTCATGGAATTGCCTCACAAGTTTGGGAACTTCATCACGGGGCTTCATAATAAATATCCAAGTGAACCGAGAAAAGTCATCAATGAACAAGATAAAGTATTTGTAGCCACCCATAGAGGGTAAGTGGTAAAGCCCCCACACATCAGAGTGCGCAATATTAAAAGGAGAAGAAGATCTTTTATTACTCAAAGGATAACTGTTTATACAATGTTTTGACAGTTCACAAGACTCACAATGAAGACTGGACAAACTAATTCCCTTAAACAGTTCTAGGAATAAATGACTTAATGCAAAAAAAGAAAGATGACCCAAACGAAAATGACATAACATGACTCGACTGATGGACTCTGTAGATATAGACCCAAAAGCAACTTTTCTAGGTTGTTTATGGCATTGTCTAGGAGTATCCAGCAGGTATATTCCATTCGCCTCACGGCCACTCCCAATCACCTTCTGAGACTCCAGATCCTAAAAAACACAATAGGAAGGGAAGAAGGTTACACAACAATTTAATGACTTAGTTAGGTACTTACAGATAACAAGTTTGTATTTAGTCTAGGTACATGAAGAGCAGAAGGAAGAACCAAGGAGTCTGTAGCCTTGATGGTTCCCTTGCCGGAGATAGGGGCAAGAGAGCCATCGGATAGGGTGATTTTGTCATGTCCAGGAAGTAAATCATATGAAACAAACAAAGTAGAAAGGCTGGTCATATGATCAGAAGCACCAGAATCAATAATCCAAGGGATCCTACGATTACCTGAAATGGTTGCATGATTGGCAGAAGCCCATATACCTGAATGAGCAAATGCAGAAGAGGTTGAATTTTCTGAAGGATTGGAAGAAGAGGTCACACCCTCTAGGTGACTGATCATCCTCCCAAACTTCTCATATTTTGCCTTCATAGCTGCTAACTACACACTAGCCGTCATCTCTTCAGTTTGGTATCTGTCACTATCTGGACCAGCAACAACATTAGCACTCCCTGCCCTTTTATTATCAGGCTTCTTCTGAAACCGAAGTGGTAGGAGCTCAGGATGCAATTTCCAACACTTGTCTTTAGTGTGTTTTGGCTTTTTACAGTACTCACAGATAATCTCTTTCTTCCCTGAGCTACTTGGAGTCCCTGTAACCCCCTTGGGTTTCACTCCCATATTAGCAAAGTGATCATTTAGACCAGCCCCTTGAACCTGGACAAGTCTTCTGCTTTCTTCACTACTTACCAAGGCATATGCCTGAGACAGTGAGACACTATCCTTGGATAAAATATTTTGTTTTGTAATATCATACTCTGGATTTAGTCCTATCAAGAACTCAAACACCCTGTTTCTCTCAACTAGTTTTCTGTAGGTCTCAGCATCATTAGTGGTGTCCCAGGTTACAGCTTTTATCAAATCTATTTCTTGCCAAAAAGACTTCAGTGTTGAGAAGTATACAGCTAATGGTTTCTCCCCCTGTCTCAAATTCTTCACATCACTTCTCAACTTGTAAGCTCTGGCCACATTTGATTTTTGGGAATAGGTTTCAGCAATACTATCCCAAATTTCCTTTGCTGAATTCATCCACAAATAGTGTCGACTAATCTGTGGTTGCATTGAGTTCACAAGCCACCCAATAACAGTATAATTTTCTTGCATCCACTTTTCATATGATGGATCATCTTCCGGAGGAGCCTTTTTGCTCCCAGAGATAAAACCCCACTTACCTCTACTACAGATATGAATCTTTACTAATTGTGACCAAGCTAGATAATTAGTTCCATCCAGCTTGACTGTGGTCATAGCCAGTAAAGAGTCTACAGAGGCTTCTGGAACCTGTCTGAATTCAGCAACATGCTTGTTTTCAAAGTCTAAGGAGTTCATGTTCTTAAACACTTCAAAAATGACTTCAAACAACTTCGAAAAACACCAAATGAAGACAGAACAAAACTGTGTTGTGAGCCAACCTCTATGCAGTCGTACCAGTAATCTGCGTCACACCCGGAAGTTGGGAGAAACGGAGAAAATTCAACCGCTCCTTGTAGACTTCACAGAACACCAATCCACTTGATTCGATCTTCAAGAAGGAGAATGAAAAAGCCTTCAGTCACTGAGCGCCCAGGACAAACTCCCTGTGGGGCCCACAATCAGATTTCTCCAGAAAATTAGGGTTTCGGGCAACACACTTGAATCTGTCAAGGGGGCGACAAAGCCAATCCTCTTCTCTCCAGAAACCACTAACAACTGGGCTGAAATAGGTGTCCTTAACTATTCATACGATTCAGTTCTCCATACACACTGTGTATGGGAAAAAAAAGGTGAAAAAAGGGGAAAAACGAGCTTGCTCTGATACCAAGAAGAAAAACAGCCTTTTGAGAAGAAAGGATTGTTTAGAAAGATGCAAAAGATCAAAAGAAAGTAACAGAAATCAGAGCTCAAGAGGAGAGAAGATGAAGAAGAGGTGGCGGCAACTTGGGTTCAGAGAGAGAGATTTTCAAACATAATCTCTTCTCTTACACCCTTAGTTCTATTTTATTAAGTTAAACTTTGGTAATTTACAGAGAAACCCCTAGTTGGGCAGAAAATTAAAAAGACATAACATAAGAAAGAATAGGCCCAAATTAAGGCCCATTACAGCAAAGAACATAAAAGATAAAAAAAGGATAAACAGCCTATGGGTCATTTGGCCCATCTCTACAGAATGAAAATAGAAAGAACAAAGATAAAAAAGATAAGGAAAGTTCAAAGGTTATCGGAAAAAGGGGAAGAAGGAAGGGTAGAAAATAGGATGAGTAGGTTAGGGTGGGAGTTTGGTGTTGATGGAAGATGAAGGTTTTAAGTTGGAACGTAAGAGGGCTAGGTAGGACGAATAAGAGGAGGATTATCAAGGAGGTAATCAGAAGAGAGAATCCGGATGTTTTTCTAACATAGGAATCAAAGGTCGAAGATTTCAACATAAGGTGGGTAAGAAGCATCTGGAGAGATAGAAGAATAGGGTGGAGTTAGACTCCCTCTTGGGGAATATCTGGGGGGATTGTAACCTTGTGGAAAGAAGAATCATTAGAGTGTATAGAGGAATTGATAGGTAGATTCTCCGCCTCTGTTAAACTAAGAAAGTGTGGCTGATAACTTGGGTAATGACAAATGTATATGGACCAAATTCCTACAGGGAAATGACTGATTTCTGGGAAGAACTGGCGGACATAAGAGGTCTATGGCAAGGCCCGTGGTGCTTGGGAGGGGATTTTAATGTAATCAGATACACCGAGGAATCTAACAACCCAAGACAATGTATCACTGCAAGCATGAGGAAATTTAATGGGTTCATTGAAGCTTTCGAGCTAAAAGAGATTAGAATGGGGAAGATCAGCTACACGTGGTCAAATTGCCAAGAAAACCCCATCTGCTCAAGATTGGATAGATTTTTAGTCTCTTCAGATTGGGAGTACCATTGGGAGGGTTTGATGGGAACAGTATTTCCTAGGCTCACCTCAGACCATTGGTCAATATGTATTGGGATGGGGCAAGGTGTAGGAGGAACATCGCCCTTTAGATTTGAGAACATGTGGCTAATGTCATCGGAATTCCTGTAGAATGTCAAAGCGTGATGGAAAAGCGACAATCCAAAGGATATTTGGGAAGGGTTAAAGTTCCATAGGAAGTTAAAAAATCTAAAAGCAAAGATTAAGGATTGGAATCTTAGGCATTTTGGGAGAACTAAGGAGAGAATCATATCTGATTAGCCAAATTGAAGAAATTGATTAGAAAGAGGAGTCAAGCCAATGTGAGAGAGAGGATAAGGAGAATAGGTTCAAATTGAAAAAAGAATTGGAAATTATCTTACTGAGGGAAGAGATATCCTGGAGGCAAAAGTCTAGAGTGAGACGGGTAAAGGAAGGGGATGAAAACACAAGTTATTTCCATAAGGTTGCAAATGGAAGGAAGAAGAAAAACCAAGTCTCAATGTTGGAATTGGAGGATGGAAGAATTACCAACCAAGAAGACATTTCCAAGGCCTTTATGGATCACTTTAAATTAATATATAAAAGGACAGCCGAGGGAAATTGGAGATTAGAAGGTATATTGATTGCCCGTGTTTAGAAAATACTTTACGAAGAGATTTAGAAAGAAAGTTTGAAGAGTGGGAGTTTAAGGAAGCAATTTTTTCTATGGACCAATCTAAGGCCCCTGGCCCAAATGGTTTCACTATGGCCTTTTACCAAGATTTCTAGGAATGATTAAAAAAATATCTGATAAGAGTTTTTGAGGAATTCTTCCACAGAGGGATTATCATCAGGGGTGTGAATGCTACCTTCATCGCTTTGATTTCGAAAAAAGCAAATGCTTGTCACCCCAAGGACTTTAGGCCAATTAGCTAGGTGACAAGTCAATATAAGATCTTAGCCAAAGTTCTATCCTTTCGCTTGAAAAAGACCCTTCCTTTAGTTATTTCTCAATTCC
This sequence comes from Nelumbo nucifera, assembly GCF_055504915.1. Lineage (NCBI taxonomy): Eukaryota > Viridiplantae > Streptophyta > Magnoliopsida > Proteales > Nelumbonaceae > Nelumbo > Nelumbo nucifera. Next base: position 85,427,425 of record NC_142651.1, read on the forward strand.
AAGGGGCTTTTGTTCAAGAAAGGCAAATTACAGATCAAATCCTTATTGCAAATGAATGCGTGGAGGATCTCAAAAAATCCAAGAGAAAAGGAATTGTGTGTAAATTAGATTTGGAAAAAGCCTATGATTTTGTGGATTGGGAGATTTTGCTTGAAGTGGTGAAGAGTTGTGGCTTTGGACGAAGATGGTGCAATTGGATAAAAGGCTATTTGCAATCATGCCATTTCTTAGTCTTGGTGAACGAAGTAGTTAGAGATTTCTTTGGGGCCCTCAAGGGTATAAGGCAAGGAGATCCTTTGTCACCTTTCCCGTTTACTTTTATAGCTGAGATCTTCAGAAGGTTGTTTTCAAAAGCTAATGAGAGAGGTTTAATTAGAGGGTGGAGGGTAGGAAGAGGAGAAGTGGTAGTGACCATAGTTTTCAAGGCGCCAAGGCTGGGCGTCTGGGGGGTGCCTTGTCACCTAGGTGCCCACCTAGGCGATGGATTTTTTATATAGAAAACATAGATCCTAGGGTAGTTCCCTAGGTACCATAGCCATATTTCCTTAATAATTAATCATAATTTTCATAAGAAAAGTATAGAGTTCATGTTAAAGTATAGAAAATCAACATATTCATGAGAAGAAAAAAAAGAAGGAAAAGAAAATTCAAAAAATATAGGGGCTGAACCCTTATTTTTGTTATAGGAAAAGAATAAAAGAAAAAATAGTAGTAGTAGTAGTAGTACTGTAGTACCGTAGTACTGTAGTAGTAGTTGAAAATGTGTTGATTAGACAAAATTTTAAGTTCTTCCTTACTTATTGGTTCAGGTTTTAAAGTCTTTGAGGGTTCAATACAGCATTTAGCAATGTTTGTATTGATTAAATCCTAACAAATAAGAAAATAATAAAAACAAATTAGTATATAAACACAAAAAATGAATATTTTAGTTTAATAGTGCCTATTTTATAATTATAATGTAAAAAAATAAAGAATAAAATAATATTTTACAATGCATAGTACAAAACTGCTTGGCGATTAGGCGAAGCGAGCCTCAAAAGGCACCTTGTCGGCTAGGTGCCCGCCTAGGCATCACCTTGACAACTATGGTGATGATCCATTTACAGTTTGTAGATGATATCATCATTTTTTGTGAAGTTGAGGGAGATCAGAATGCCAAAGATTTAAGGCTTCTGGTGCAGCTTTCTGAAAAGGTGACGGATCTATGGATGAATTTAAGCAAAAGTGTGGTGGCAGAAATCAATATGGATCAAGAGGAGATAGACATATGGACTAGGGAATTGGGGTGTGGTTCATGTGAATGGCCTTTGAAATATTTCGTACTCCATCTAGGCACTAATCCTAGGCCTTTAAATTGTAGGGACCCGGTAATGGAGAGATTTGAGAAGAAATTGTCTACTTGGAAGAGGAATTATATTTCCCTAGGGGGTAGGATAACTCTTATCAAATCCACTTTAGCAAACCTTCCGGTTTATTATCTTTTAGTCTTTGATATGCCTCAAGCCATTATTAAAATATTAGAGAAGATCATGAGGAATTTCTTATAGGAACCGGAAGAGGAAAAGAGGGATCATTTAATTAGATGGGATATTGTTTGTAGAGGAAAGAAGGATGGTAGCTTGAGTCTGGGAAGGATAATAAAGGAAAAAAACTTGGCCTTGCTAGGAAAGTGACTTTGGAAATTCCTATAGGAATTAGATAAACTTTGGTCCAAAGTGATAGTTAGCATTCATGGGCTATTTGAGAATGGATGGGATGTTGGGGTGTCTTTTAGGGTTGCTAGAGCTTCACCTTGAAAAGCAATACACAAGGTCCTCTCAATCTTCCTCAATCACATCAGGCATAATCTTAATGCAAGGAACAAGGTAAGATTTTGGGAGGACCTAAGGAAAGATGTTGGAAACTCAATCCTCACTTGAAACCAGACAAGTTTAAAACTGGAAGGAAAGGCAATGCTCATTTGGCCACAATTGGTAACGAGGGTCAGTCTGTTAGACAGTTTTGTATGCCCTTAGCTTCAATCAGAATGATGTACTTTATGAGTTTATTGTAAATGAATAAAGATACATATTTGATTCATGTTCCCTTGGTATGTTTCTGTGTAATACCCTTAAACTGGACACTTAATGAGACTCGTGTTAGTTTAGAATGTTCACAACCAGTGGGTCGGTCTGGGGAGACCTATCCTGACAAGGCTGACACTGTGGTGCCACCAAGTCGGTTGGGGTGGCCTGTCTCAGCTGCCAAGGTGAGACCCTAGGCACATACAGTGTAGGATTAATTGAATCTTTGAACTGGACCAGATTTCCAGTACTGCCCTGGACCTTGGAGATTGATGGGCAAAACTGGAAAGTTACACCCGACCCCTAGACTCGATTATGATACTACACTAGGTGTCGGATTGGGCTGTCTTTGATGTACCAATCAGTGAGATCCTTAGCGGGGGTCAAAACCTGGGTATGTTGGGACAGTCCGAGAATTCATCTGAGTGGGTGATCATAGTGACAGGATCAGCCCCTTTGTCGGACAAAGGTAATGATCGAGGATGCACTCTCACTGATGGAAACCAAGACTGTTAATGGTTAATATTATGGGTTGAACCGTTCGGCCCATATACCTAGATAATGTTAATGGTTAATATTATGGATTTAAAATGGGCTTCAAATGGGCTTTACAGATAATTAATTGATTGGATCAATTTATCCCTGCATGTGATGTATGGATGTGTGATGTGCTGCGTACATGGGCCATAAGTACTTGGCCCATGCTCAATCGACAGTGGCTCTTTCGCACACCATGGCTGAATGCACATCATTGCCATGGTGTCCCTTTTGGTCATTGGATGACCTCCCTCAGTGGTGGGCCCCACACCTCATCATGAGGTCTCGTGCGGAACCCTAGCCGATTTAGGCCCACCAAAATCTGGCTTTATGAAAGTCAGTGGGAGCCACTTTGGTTTGACCTAAAGATAGAACTATGGCGTAATTATCTGTTCCCTCCAGATAATATGAGTGCATGTGATAGGGAGATTCATATGATGAACTCTCTAAAGGCCTTCCATCATTAGCACGAGGATGGGTCCTTCAGTAATGAGGAAACGCACCAGAAAATGGGCTATCAATTTGCTGTTGGGCTTGTCTAAGTGTTTCATAAGATGATAGGGGCGTCATAGACCGATGTGGGAGGGGCTTCACCAGAAAATGGGAACTCTCTCACGGTACCTTGGCGTTCACGAATATGATGGGTAAGCACTCACTGGACAGAAAGGTTTACCTGAAAACGGCTCTGAACCTTGTCTGACAGAGGCCAAAGGGAAAACTCATATGATGAGTGGATATGATCCTTCACAGAAAGGTGGTGGGGTTATGCAGCTGAAACAGTTGGCCTCATGCACCCTATGTGATTTCCCACATTTCCAGGGACAACCCGTAGTCTCCGTCGCTGAGAAAGGAGGGAAATCTCAGAGACGAATAAATGGAAATGGATCGTAGATTAAAATCCATATCTATGAAATGAACATGAATCAAATTAGGTCGTGGACTGATGTTTGCTCTTTTATCAGAAAATGGCAAACGGAGCATTTGCAAAGCTACTTGATGACAACAAGTTGAAAGGCCCAAACTATGCTGACTGGTACAGGAACCTTATGTTGGTCTTAACCTCTGAGAAATTGGACAAGGTAGCCAAGAATCCTGCCCCGGATCGTCCGGGGGATAGGACTTCTGAGGCCCGAAGAAGAGAATACCAAGAATGGGAGGAGAAAAACTCCCTTGCCCGCTGCTATATCATTGCCTCCTTAGACAATCCAATTCAGAGGCAGTTCGATCAGATCGAACTTGCTAAGGACGTATTGGACAGTCTTAGGACAATGTACGAAGAGCAGAATCGTTCTACTCGGCAGAAGGTCTTGAAACAGTTCATGACCGCGCAGATGACCAAGGGCCAACAAGTTCACGACCATTGTCTCCGGATGATGGGCTATATCAACGAACTGGAGGCTCTTGGATCCGGGCTGGATCTGGTAACTCAGATCGATGCTATTCTCAACTCTCTGCCTCCATTCATTAATCCATTCATCATGAATTACAACATGAACAAGCTGAACGTCAGCTTGCAGGAACTTAGCAATATGTTGCAGAGAGCCGAAGAATTGATTAAAAAGGATGAGCCCATTGCCATGCTTGTTGAAACTGGCAAATCGGGCAAGAAAAGGAAGGCGAAGAGAAAGCCCCAGAAAAAGGCTGCCAAACCCAAGAAACAGAGGAAGGACAAGGCATCAGATGCCTGTCATTTTTGCAAGAAGACCGGCCACTGGAAAAGGAACTGTCCTGCCTACCTGGAATCCAAGAAAGGTAACTTCGAAACTTGTGTTATAGAAACCAATTTATTGGTAGCTTCTGCGTCCTGGTGTATTGACTCCGGGGCTTCAACTCATGCGTGTAACTCACTGCAGGGGTTCAAGGTAAGCAGAAGGCTGAGTGAAGGAGAAGTCACATTCTACTTGGGGACTACTGCAACTGTTGCAGCCGCGGCCATAGGAACCGTGGAATTATATTTTAGAGAAGGAATAATTGTACTGAAAGATTGTCTTTATGTACAAAATTTAAGAAGAAATTTGATTTCTGTCTCAAAACTGTGTGCAGATGGTTATTCTGTCTTCTTTAGTAATACGATTACTATTAAAAGAAACAACAGATTCATCGCATACGGGGAACTGGAGAACGGTCTCTATGTTCTACATCCTTCTCTAGAAACTAACATAACCGAAACTACGTCGGTTGAAAACCCCAAGAAGAGAGCCCGTGATACAGTTAATCCCACGTGTCTGTGGCATTACCGACTTGGCCACATCGGTGTTGACCGAATCACAAGGTTGGTAAAGGATGGTCCTTTGGATTTTCTAGCTGTAGAAGATCTTCCCACCTGTGAGCCTTGCGTACAAGGCAAGATGACGAAACGGCCATTTAACGGTAAGCCTGAAAGATGTACAGGCACACTTGACCTAATACATACTGATGTATGTGGTCCCCTGAGTGTTAGGACACGAAATCAACACGTGTATTTCATCACCTTCACAGATGATTTTTCACGATATGGTTACGTGTACCTAATGAGACACAAGTCTGAAACCTTTGAAAAGTTCAAAGAGTTTAGACAAGAGGTCGAGAAACAGTTAGGGAGAGAAATTAAAGCCCTTCGATCCGATCGAGGTGGCGAATATCTCTCTGACGAATTCAGGGACTACTTAAAGGACAATGGGATAGTATCACAATTAGTTCCTCCTGCTACACCACAACTTAACGGTGTTTCAGAGAGGAGGAATAGGACCTTATTAGATATGGTCCGGTCGCTTCTCATACACTCAGAGTTACCCACATCCTTTTGGGGTTACGCATTAGAGACTGCGATTTACGTGCTGAATCGGGTTCCAACCAAATCGGTTCCGAATACTCCATATGAACTTTGGACCGGAAAGAAACCAAGTGTCAAACACTTGAAGATTTGGGGTTGTCCAGCACACGTTAAAAGAACGAGTGCAGACAAGTTGGAATCTAAGACCAGCCGTTGCCTATTTGTAGGCTACCCAAAAGGCTCTATAGGTTACCTTTTCTATGACCCAAGTGAGCAGAAAGTGTTCTGCAGTCGAAATGCACAATTCTTGGAAACCGACTATATCCTGGACACCCATCGTCAGGAAGTTGTTCTTGATGAGGAGAGCTCAGGAGCAGTGGGAGATGTCCCACAAGTTCCAGGTAGTGACCAACTTAGAAGATCCACTCGGGCATCCAGGCCACCAGTCCGTTATGGTTATGACCAGGATAGTTACCTGGTGGAAACCTTGACTAGTGAGGAGGATCCCATGACTTACGCGGAAGCTATGTTGGACATAGATTCCCAGAAGTGGGTGGAGGCCATGAGGGCAAAGATGGACTCAATGGAGACCAATGGAGTCTGGACTCTAGTAGATCCGCCCTCCGGGGTAAAGGCAATCGGTTGCAAATGGATTTACAAGAGGAAGAAGGGCCCCGATGGTAAAGTTGAGACCTTCAAGGCTCGTCTGGTGGCGAAAGGGTACACTCAGAAAGAGGGCATCGATTATGAGGAAACCTTTTCGCCTGTGGCCATGCTTAAATCCATTAGGATCCTGCTAGCTGTAGCAGCATACCATGATTATGAGATTTTGCAGATGGATGTCAAAATTGCATTCCTGAATGGAGATCTTACTGAAGATATCTATATGCAGCAGCCGCAAGGCTTCATTGCTGCAGGTCAGGAAAACATGGTATGTAAACTTAACAGATCCATTTATGGGCTTAAGCAAGCTTCTAGAAGTTGGAACATCCGTTTTAACTCTACTGTCAAATCGTTTGACTTCGAGCAGAATCCGGATGAACCCTGTGTCTACAGGAAGTACAGTGGGGATAAGGTTACCTTCTTGGTCCTGTATGTAGATGACATTCTACTCATTGGGAATGATGTAGGAATGTTAACTACGGTAAAAGTATGGCTTTCGCAGCAATTCTCCATGAAAGATCTTGGAGAAGCCTCCTATATACTGGGTCTTCGACTCTATAGAGATAGATCAAAGCGGATAATAGGATTATCCCAATCTGCTTACATTGACAAAAAAGTCAAAAGATACAGCATGGAAAACTCCAAGAAAGGAAATGTTCCTTTCAGGCACGGAGTCACTCTCTCCAAGAAGATGTCTCCCAAGACTTCTGAGGAGATTAATGGCATGAAAGACATTCCTTATGCCTCAGCCGTAGGGAGCATCATGTATGCCATGCTGTGCACTCGTCCTGACATAGCTCAGGCAGTGAGTGTAGTAAGCAGATTTCAGGCCAACCCAGGGCAGGAGCATTGGACTGCTGTGAAAAACATACTTAAGTACCTTCGAAGGACAAAAGAGTTTTGTCTGGTGTTCGACGGTAGCTCGCTACAGATCCAGAGGTTTACAGATGCCGATTTCCAGTCAGAACCAGATGATAGAAAGTCTACATCTGGATATGTTTTCACGATAGGATCGTGTGTTGTTTGCTGGAAAAGCAGCAAACAGGGGTCCACTGCAGACTCCACGACCGAGGCCGAATACATTGCCGCAAGTGAGGCTGCCAAAGAAGCTGTGTGGATGAAGAAGTTCGTTCACGAGTTAGGAGTTGTTCCGTCCAGCACATCACCCATCCCATTGTTGTGTGACAACAATGGAGCCATTGCTCAGGCTAAGGAGCCACGAGCCCACTCGAAGTCGAAGCACATCGAGAGGAAGTACCACGTACTGCGTGAGATTGTTGGTAGAGGGGACGTCCTGATTCAGAAGGTAGCGTCAACGGAAAATGTAGCAGACCCATTGACAAAGCCACTATCACAGAAAGTGTTTGAGAAACACGTGGAAAGCATGGGACTCCGGCTAGTACCTGATTGGACCTAAGTGCAAGTGGGAGCTGTTAGACAGTTTTGTATGCCCTTAGCTTCAATCAGAATGATGTACTTTATGAGTTTATTGTAAATGAATAAAGATACACATTTGATTCATGTTCCCTTGGTATGTTTTTGTGTAATACCCTTAAACTGGACACTTAATGAGACTCGTGTTAGTTTAGAATGTTCACAGCCAGTGGGTCGGTCTAGGGAGACCTATCCTGACAAGGCTGACACTGTGGTGCCACCAAGTCGGTTGGGGTGGCCTGTCTCAGCTGCCAGGGTGAGACCCTAGGCACATACAGTGTAGGATTAATTGAATCTTTGAACTGGACCAGATTTTCAGTATTGCCCTGGACCTTGGAGATTGATGGGCAAAACTGGAAAGTTACACCCGACCCCTAGACTCGATTATGATACTACACTAGGTGTCGGATTGGGCTGTCTTTGATGTACCAATCAGTGAGATCCTTAGCGGGGGTCAAAACCTGGGTATGTTGGGACAGTCCGAGAATTCATCTGAGTGGGTGATCATAGTGACAGGATCAGCCCCTTTGTCAGACAAAGGTAATGATCGGGGATGCACTCTCACTGATGGAAACCAAGACTGCCGGCAGCCGATTTCAACCGTTGAGATTTGTTTTGCAAAATATATTTTATATAAGATATAAAAGTATATATGTATGGTTTCTAAATTGTTTGCAAGAAGGTTTTAATTCCCGGGATCCATATAAGTGGAGAGTGCAACACTGTTCCTTGCAGCCGAGGGAGAGATCCTCTCTTGTCGGGCAGTGTATGATCATTATGGGCTGAGAGGTTAAGTGTAAGACCATTGAGGATAATGCCTGATGGGCTAATCTTGCATCTGCCCACAGTCCCTGGGTGTTACAAGGTGGCTTGGCCCAGGGACCACTTAGTGTAAGTGTTGGGCCCATAGAGCTCATTTGATGGGTTTCAGGGGGTACACTGTCTTCAGCAGTGCATTCGGCCAGGCCTTGTAACAAAGGCTGGGCTGAACCCATGTGGCTGATGTGTAGATCAATGCTTGGGTCCCACGCCATACAAGGAAGCCCAACTGGGCAGCAATTTGGAAGGTTTTTTGAGTACATAACCTTAATGGGCCTTAAGCCCATTTCGAACTGGGCTGATTTGATCAGTCATTTAAAGGGGGCGAATTCTGAAGTGGGTCAGCTAAAAGGATTGGGCTTAGACCCTATCCACTCAGAGAGTCCAAGATCTAAATAAGATTTAGATCTGGAAACCTCCTAATTAGATTAGGAGACAGCTGATCTGATTTGCAGATAAGATAAGGATTATCCCTTATCACTAAGGGACTTCTAACCCAAATATGATTTGGATTAGCAACTCCTAATCTGATTAGGAGCTGATCCCTTTGAGATTATAAAAGGGGAAGGGGGCGGCAGCCTTTTACATCATCAATAGCATTCTTCTCTTAAAGAAAGAGAGATTGAGAGATTTCCTGCATACTGTGAATTCTCTCCTGCCGCCACCTTCCTGCCATTGCCATTCCTTCAGTTCGATCTCCAGTTCTTGGGAGCAATCAAGATTTGATCTTGATCTCAATCTTTTGGGAAAAGATTGGTTGGAGCTGTACTCTCAAGCCGTCCAGTTGATTCTTGCGAAGGGTCAAGTTCTTTTGAAGAACATTGCTGATTCTGCTCCATCCTTCACTGCGCCATCTTCAGTGGGAGCAGATTTTGGATCCTTCCTTGGGCGTGAACACTTCCATTGGGAGATAGTATTTCTCCGTATCAGGTATAATCCTCTCCCACTCCTTTTGGTTCAGATCTGGTTCAGTTTATGGTTCAAGATTGATCCTTGAAAATATGATTTTCTAAATAGGGAATACGATTCCCAGTTGAAGGGAGAGATAAAATTTTTGAAATTCGCCCCTTATTCCGCAATCTTTGGGCGTCCATAGGATGGATCTCTCATCCCTTCACACTCTTCTGATGTGACCATTCAATCTCATGACTCCTCTAACATGATGGATAAACTTTGGAATCTTCTATTACACCTGGAAAAGAGTGGTGCATCCTCCTCGTCTGGTTCTAGTAATCCATCCAATGCATATGCTAACATAGGTACTACACTTGCTTGTTCCACCTCTAGCCCATGGATTGTTGACTCTGAGGCTAGTGCACATATGAATGGTATGCCTTCACACTCTGCTGACCTTCAAGCAGGGACCCTCTCAAGTGCCAATCCACACCCTCCTACACCAATTTCTTAAAAAATATGTTTTAACCAATTTATCTCACAGGTTGCATGAACCATTGCCCTGTACTCAACTATAACACTACTTCTAGCAAGCACACTCTGCTTCTATTTTTGATAATCAACATAAATTTAATAAGTACAAAGGCTGTTAGGTCCAGTCATCCAGAAAGAAATCCAAACCAACACAATTAGGATTTAGCCCAAGACAGTTGCTCCCTTGAACCCCTTGCTTTGCCAAGCAATCCATCATCCCATTTGCTGTTCTCCTAATCCAATTAAAGGTAGCTCCCACTTTCTTAGCCAAAGCTTAAATTTTCCTTACAGAATGTCTATAAGCCCAAGCTCCTGGAAATTTGCTGCTTAACCAAGATTTAACCACCTTAGAGTCCCCCTCTACCTCCAAATGTTGGCTTCCCAACTTCTTGGCTATCCCCAAACCTTGTAGCTGCTCTGTTATTTCTGCTTTTTTATCAGCAGGAAAAAAAATTTATTGATGAAATTAGGAGTTACAAGAGTTCAGGTATAAGATCCTCCCCAAAAGAAACAAAAGATTACAGATTTGCCCAAAACGTTTGCTGTTTTACAGCCCCTTGTTTGGCCAAAGAATCTTCCATTCCATTTTCTGTTCTTCTTACCCACTTAAAAGCAACATTTAGTTCCCTTGTTAGGCTTATGGTCTCCTTGAATTTATTCTGGGACCCAAGGAATCTGGGAACTGTTTCTGGTCCATGAGATGACTGCTTTAGAATCCCCTTCCACCTCTAGGTTGTAGAAGCCTAACTGTTTTGCAAGCATTTACCCCTACAATAGACTGACCAACTCTGCTGTCAATGCATCACCCTGCTCCAAGGGTCTTGAGTACAAGACCACCACTCTACCTTACATATATCTGAAAACACCCCCTACTGCAGCCAATTCCCTGTTGCCAATAAAGCTTGGATTACTCTCATTGTGTTTATAAAAATGCCTCCAATTCCCAATGGGCTTGGGTTACCCAATGAACTTCCATCAAAGTTTAGCTCAGATCCTCGAGTTGGCGGTGGTTTCCATTCCATCACAGCCTTAGCTTTTATCTTAGAAGAGCTAGCCACTTCTCCCCAATTTCTCACTATTTTGTTGACATGGAACTCTCTGGAAGGTTCTGAGGTTTTCACTTGGTTAGCAACTTTTTTTTCGATAACTAAATAAAAATTTTATTAAAGAGAAAAAGAGAGTACCACTTGGTCAGCAACTTTTATTTTTACACTATCCACTATTTTTACACTATTCACTATCCACAAAATTCTACTCCTGTTATGATTTGCCTCAGAAAGTTTGTGGAAAATACATCAACCATGTCTTGAGGAGCCTCCCACTTGCACCTAAAGAGAGTGCACAACTCTAACCAAACACAATTCACAAAGGCACAGGAGATTAGTAAGCGAGGAATAGTCTCATCTCTTGCCTTGCAAAGACAATATATATGAGGAGAAAGGCACATAAAGAGTAATAAGACACCTTAGCATCCCAGCCATCGTCCGAAGCACCATGAATACTCATAATAACCTTATGCCAGAACTTGTCCCTTTCTAATGGTAAACACCACAACCATTTCCCAAGCAAAGCAGTATTCCTATGGATCAAGTTTCCTATCCCCAACCCACCTTGTTCTTTAGCCCTACACACCATTTCTCACTTGACCAGATGGTCTTTTCTTTCCTCACCCAGTTCCGAAAATAAGTCCCTCGTGTTTTTTTTTCCCTATCTTCTTTGCCACCTTTACTGGAATTTTAAAAGTGGAAAGGAAATAAATGGGTGGGTTGGCCATCGTGGATTTGATTAATGTTATCCTTCCACCCAACAAGATGTTACACCTTTTGCACAATGCCAACTTCTTTGTAAATCTTTCCAACACTGGTTTCCAAAACCTTTCTTTTTTTTGATCAATAATTCAGGAAATCGATTTCATTATAACTAAATAAAGTGGAACAACCAGAAGTTATGAAGGAAAAAAGAGGACACCGGATGTCCAAACCCCAAAAATTACATGAAGGCCCAAAACATAGACTGCCTTTGTGCCCCCTGTTTAGCCAAAATCTGCCACTGTTGGCCAATCTTCTAATCCAATTAATTTGAATCAACATATCCCTGGAGAGCCTTTTGAATCTCTTAAGGCCATTCTTAGGTGTTAAGAGACTCCTTCCCCTTCCCCTTTCCTTAACCAGTCCACGATTGTTTTGGAGTCACCTTCAAGAATTAGCCTTTCCAGGCCCAATTCCTTAGCTTTCTCAAGCCCAAATACAGCAGCTAATAATTCTGTAGATGCCGCATCACTATGCCCAGCTGGATCCGAGTAAGGCACAAATGCTGCCTTCCTCATCCCTGATAGCTCCTCCAATACCCGCAGGGCCTGGGTTGCCCACACTTCTCCCATCAAGGTTCAATTTGAACCATCCACGAGGCGGAGGAGACCAGGCCACTGTTTCAACTTGTCTTCTAGAAGATGAGGCAACTATAATCACCCGAGCTTTGAAGAAATTATCAATCTGAAAATCTGAACAAGCTCAAGGTCTTAACCCAATGAGCCACTCGAAGGGTTATAGCCTCAATCAATGCTTCCTTAGTTCTTTCCTTTTCCCCCAAATCTTTCCTCCCAGACTGTCCAAACAACTGTTGCCCTTATACATTTCCACATCAGTCTACCTCTTTTAGTAGTGCACCTGCAAACAGAAGGGGAAACGGCCCTTCCAAGCTAATAAGGACTACAGGAGAGAGCCACCTGCAACAAAAAGTGAGGCAAACCACTCCCAGATAAAGCCAACAAATGGACAAGATATTAAAAGATGAAAAGCAGTCTCACCATTAACCTTGCACAAGCTGCACCAATTGGGGGACAAGCACCAATTTGGCCTTTTTCTTTGAAGCTTGTCACAAGTATTAATGCAACCGTGAAACACTTCCCAACAGAAGGCACTCACTCTAGGGGGAATGGGAGGACACCGGATTTCCTTCACAGGGAAAGAAGGGGAAGGGAGTGAGAGGAAGCAACAAGGGAATTGAAAAGGGATTTACTAGTGAATGCCCCGACCAACTTAAGGGTCCAGACCCTAGTACCCTACTGTCCACACCTCCATCCCCAAGAACCACAGAATTCAGCAAGGAGAGCAAAGCAGAAATAAGGAGAACTTCAGACTCTCTTAGGTTCCTAATGAAACCCAAGTACCAGTTTAGATCAGAAGGAGATGGAGGTGAACAAAGGAAGTCGGCCACTGGCCTGCCTTTAAAGTTGGAAATAGCATAAAGAAAAGGGAAGACCTCCAATAAAGGGGTTTCCCCAACCCAGTTGGCCTCCCAAAACCTAATTTTTTGACCCAAGACCAAGTCATACCTGATGTGAATGTGATTGAGGAAGACACTCATGGATGGCTTTCCAGGGAGAAGCTAAGGAAGCTCTATGAAGGCAACAAACATCCCATCCATTGTTTGACAGCCCATGAATATTTTCTATCACTCTCCCTTGGGAACCTCCAAACCCATTTGCTCAATAAAGCCCAATTTGGTTGGATCCTTAAAATCCTAATATATGTGACTGGACCCCTCACCAAAGAGTTTCCTTTTCTTGTTCTTCTATTTTTAAGTCTCTTGGTTCTTCTCATGCTTCTCAGCCTCTTTTCCCTGTCAATGAGGTTTGGTGTAGGCCTGTCCCATGGACATCCTGCAATAGAGAAGGCCTCATGTTTGCTTATCCCCTAGTTGTAGGACTTGGTTGGGTCTATGTAGAACCAGTCCTGAATCGATTATTAATTGGGACAAAATCACAGACCCATAACCATTTTGGTTAATATTTGGGTCTGAACATGATTATACTGAAAACTATATTTATTTATTTAAACGATAACTTAAAATTTAAAATTTGATAATATAACCTTAATAAAAATGATAGAAAATATTAAATTATTTATATGTTAATGAATTAAACATTTTTAACTAATATTATCTTATTTATTATCTATGAATTTTACAATTTTAAACATAAAATTTGATAAAAATGATAAGAAAATTAAGAAGATATTTATATTTAATAAAATAATCGATTCCTGGTCTAGAAGAGTTCTGGACAGGCAAAAACCGGAATCTGCCCAATTATTAATTGGGTCAAAATCATGGAACCAGAACATAATTGGTTTTGTTGGTTCTGGTCCGTTGGGTAGACCCGACCCATTGACACTACCTAGTTGGTACATTCTCTTCAAAGGTTACGTCAAGATGTGTTACCATGTATTAATCTCTTGTCTTTTTGTTGCTTGTTTTTTGGGAATGGTTCTTTACTTGGTTGTTGGTGGACTATGTTGTTGGAGATGTATAGTTTGTTTGATCCATCTTTTTTACTTGGCTGAAGAAAAGGGTAAAAATTCTATGGAGATGTGCAAGGGCAGCATTGATATGGACTATTTGGGTGGAAAGGAATACAAGAATGTTTTTAGAGAAGGAAAGGAGCAAGGAAGCAGTGATGGAATGCATTATGACTAGGGTGATTCATAGGGTTAGAACACTGAACAGTTCTTTATTTTTCTCCTATGATGATATTTCGAGAAACTGGGGTAGATGTGGCAAAAAGTTTTTCAAAAAAGTAGGTACTAAGATAGTGGCTTCATTAAATTAATCTTTGATTGGGGCAGCCATGGTAATCAGGGCCCATTTAGAATAGGGAGAGTTTTTAGAAAAACGAAGATCATGTAGCAGCTTTGTATTCAGGACCAATTGGTGTAGGGGATTCCTTAAGGCCTGAAATCTTTTCTGTAATTCAAGGGGTGCAGTTAGAAGAGATGTGAATATTGACAAGTTAATTATTGAAGGGGACTCTAAGGTGGTGGTGGAATGGTTAAAGAATCTGGAGACTATGGTTTGGCAATACAGGGTCGAAGTCAAGAAGTTCAAGTGGTTAACCAACAACATGACCATAAAGACAGGTTCAAAGGTTCGCTAATGGATTGGCTGATACCTTAGCTAAGTAGGGGGTTGATCAGGGATAGTTGTATACTTGTATTGATCAATTATTAATTGAAATTGATTTAACTTGAGAGGAGACACTTCGCACTTAAGGGGTGCTTATTCTGTTGTATATATCTTTTTGCTTCATATTTCATAAAATTCATTATGTTTACTTATCAAGAAAATGGGTGGTGACGAATATCAGAAGATGATTAGTCTCTTGGATGCTAATTCTCAGGCATTTCATGTGCTAAAGTTTGCAAATTTTTGTAGTGATTGGGTCATATCAATTTTGAAATGTGAAGGGGTTGGTTTATTGTAGTTTATATGCATATTGAAGAAGAGGATGAGGGGAGAGAGAGGGAGGGAGAGGAGAAATTGTTGGAGAGTCAAAAAATCAGGTTGGCGGCACTGGCAGTGATATATATATATATATATGTGTGTGTAGGGCGACTAAGAAATAAAAGAACATAAAAAGACTGAAGTGGCCTTGTGGCACATAACTAGAAACATTAAGTCACTCTCCCTCAAGTGTATCGAGAGAAGTCATATATAAATGTAATAAAATACTTGTAGCCATTCTTAGTTTGAATATTAATAGGGCCCCAAACATCAGAGCATACAATATGGAAAGGAAAATCCATCTTTTATTACATAAAGGAAATGGAGTTGATGCTTGCTCAACTGGCAAACCTGACATTGAGAATCACTAACTGAGCACGGGGAAGATGATTGGAAGTGGGCATGAAATCAATGGAGTCTACCTTTTTTTGAAGCTTCAAAATATGGATTGTTGATCCAAAATTAGTCTTGTTCTAATGAGAAATTGAGTCTTTTGCAATTGTGGCATTGTCATCTTGGTCATATGTCTTTTAAGTCTGTAAAACTTTTTTTTCCAAATTTGTTCAGTTCAATTTCCAACTTTAATCCTCAATGTGAAGTTTGTCATTTATCCAAAACAATGTAGAATCACATATTTTGCGGGTAATAGAAGTAATATTTCTTTCCATTTAATTCATTCTGATGTTTGGGACCCATATAACACTCTGTGCATGGATGGGTATAGATATTTCATTCTCTTCATTGATTACTACAATCGATATACATGGCTTTACTTGATGACACAGCGTGATGAAGTTCCTATGATTGTTCAAAATTTCATGAATATGGTGGAAAGTAGAAACCTAGTTTGAGAAAAGAATTAAGATAATAAGATCTGACAATGCAAAGGAGTACTTTGAAAACTACCATCGTGTGTTTCTTGGAGAACAAGGCACTATTCACTAGAACTGATGTAGTCATACTCCACAACAAAATGGGGTTGCTGAGAGGAAGAATAGACATGTGGTTGAAGTTGCTCGTGGGTTACTGTTCCAGACTCAACTCATGTTCCTACTCATTTTTGGGGAGATGCTATCGAGACTGTTGTGTATCTTATTAACCAACTACCATCAAGGGTGCTAAATCTTCGATCCCCTCACTAGCTTCTTCTTCCTAATGAACCAACCTTCAATTTACCTCTTAGGGTCTTCAAATGTGTCTATTATTTTGGTCATGGTATGAGTCCTTCAAGACATAAGTTTGATCCTAAGTCTATTAAATGTGTCTTCCTTGGTTGCTCTCTTGTTTAGAAAGGTTATAGATGTTTTGATCCTTAATCTGGTCAAAGGTATGTTTCAAAGGATGTTACCTTCCTTGAGTCCTCAACCTTTTTCCAGTTATCCCATCTGCCTCTTCAGGGGGAGATTGCCAATGAAGATCAAACTCCATTCTACCTTCCTGTTCCTATTTCTGTGTCTACTACTTCTTCTTCTTCCTCTCATCCTTGTAATGAGGGCATTCCTTCCCCTCCTCCTCCAGGGTCCACCTCTTGTGTATCAGCCTCAATCTTGGCAGCAATTATTCGTCAAGCACAGTAAGAGGGTGGCTCTTGAATCTGAATGCCCACCACAATCTAATCCCTTGGACTCAAGTAATCTTAAACCTCCTAGTACGTCTATTATTGACCCTAAACTTAATCTTCTTGTTGCCCTTCGGAAGGGAAAGAGAACATGTATCAAGCATCCCATTACTAGGATAATCCCAATAAGTCTTTGTTTAAAACTATTAGTTACAAAGATATTAGCTCTGGTATTTCGAGTTTGACAAAAAGGAAGACGGGAGATACTGAAAGATTAAGAGTGTAGAGAACACTGATGTGGTCCCCACTGTGTCCGTATAGTTAGTTGTTATGTTAGTTATTTCAGCTTGTTAGTTAGTAGTTATTTCAGGCTTATTAGTTGGTCTTTTTGTCTTTATTATTTTGCCATGTAAGCAAGGGCAATTCAGCCCTTTTACAATTAATTGGATATGAATATAAATTATAAGAGGGGGGCGAAATTGTTGTTCTATTACTCTCTTTTCAGAACTCCATCTTCGAGTCCTTCTCCTCTCCTTCTCTTCTCTTCTTTCCTTCTTCTCTTCGATCTTTGTTTGTTTTCTTCATCAATATTTAAAACAGATTGTAGTCTTGTTCGACTACTTGGTATCAAAGCACTCGATCTAGGGTTTCTCATGTGGATCTAATTCAGCCAACCACATGAGAATTATCTAGGGCTGGAAGTTTAGAAAGATCATTCCTTCGACTGGTTCTTGGAGGTTACCAGGAATCTTTAGCAGCTGTCCAAAGAATTGAGAGTGTTCTTGGTAATCAGGAAGAATCAGAAAAGAATTAAGTGATCAAGATTGAAGGTGCCGATCAGAGTTTTCTGGGTAAATTTATGATCAAGGTCAGTTTTTTTATCAAGATTAAAGGTGCTGACAGCAGTCTGTTGATCAAGATTGAAGATTGAAGGTAGCAATCAGAATTTTTTGAGCAAGTTCTTTCTCTTCTTGAGGCCAGCAGCAGTAATAGATAAGTTGGCATTCAGTTTTTTCATAAAGTTTTTTTTTTGAGATTGACAGTTTAAAAAAAAAAAAAACATCTTTGTTTATTCTGAGAGGTGCGGCTGGAAAATCTCTCCTTTTTTTCACCTGTTTTAGGGTTTTTTAAGAGGAAAACCTAAAATTCAGGTCTGTTATTGATTCCGGGGAAGTAGTGGAACTTGCTTCTCTCATCTAAGTTTGTTTCTTGCTCTCTGGAAGGTCCAGAACAATGTTTTAAAACACGGAGGCGTAACGCGAGGCATTCCACTACCTAGAGGCGTGAGGCATAGTTCAAAACGCAAGGAGCGTAAACCTTCCGAACACAAGGAGGCGTAAACCTCCTTAAGAGGAGGGGGGTTAGGAGGAGGATGAAGAGGAAGGGGGGATCTCATTTTTTTCTTTATTTTTAATAAAAATCTTTTATATTAAGAAGATAAAGATGCATAACATTAGTTGAAAGGGGGGTTTTGTCGAAGAGGAAGTGAGCTCGCCAATGCAGAGCAAGACCCCCCTAACTCAAAAAAACAAATTGGGCTGCCCAAAGGGGCAGGGGGCAAACCATTTTCTTTCCCCTTATCTTTTCTTCCCTTCCCTTTCCTTTCCTTTTCTTTCCTTTTCTCTTTTTTTCTTCTCTTTCTTTTTCTTTCCCTTCCCTTTCTTTTCCTTTCCTTTCCTTTCCTTTTTTCTTTTTTCTTTTTTTTCTGTCTTTTTATATTGGATGTGCATGAGGCGCATGAGGCGTATGTCTCTAGCCCGCCTCATGAAAAAAGCGCAAGAGGCGTACGCCTCAGAGGTGTCAGCACCTCTGGCATATGCCTCAGGGGGTTTTGGGAGCGCCTTGCCTGGAGGCGCGCCTCCAAGCGTACGCCTCCCATGCCTTTTAAAACACTGGTCCAGAAGAGTTGTTTAAGAGCTGTTAATTGTTTCTAGGTAACTGCAGAATAAATCATCATCCTAGGCTGGTTGTTATTAGTTTTTTGGGTTCAGTTTTCCTATTACAGTGATTTAAAAGTCTTCTTTTAATTAACTCCTAACCAGGAATGGAGTTTAAGAACCAAGGGGAAGGTGTTTTGGAGACTGATGATTCAGGTGACATGACTGAGAACACTTTTCAGATTACAACTATTAAGTTTGATGGATCAAACTACTTAGAATGAGCCCAATCAGCCATGATGACCATTAGGGGTAGAGGAAAACTGAACTATTTGTTGGGGGATGTGAAGGAACCAACTAAGGAGGATCCCACTTATGCTAAATGGGTTCAGGAGAGTTATTTGGTGATGACATGGCTATGCAACTCTATGCAGCCACACATCAGCCGAAACTACTTGTGAGCAAAGACAGATAAGGAAATATGGGATGTTATGAAGGAAACCTACTCTCAGCCCCTTAATGTTGTTAGGGCTTATGAGCTGAAATGTGAAGTTAAAAATCTCAAACAAGAAGAGAAACAGGTCTCAATTTATTTTTCAACCTTGAAATCCTTGTGGCATGAAGTTGACCACTTTGAAACAATTGAATGGGAGAGTCAGAAGGATGCACAGACTTATAGAAAGCAGGTTGAAACTAATAGAGTGTTTGAGTTCCTGGCCGATATGAATTCTGAATATAATATTGTGAGACAGCAATTGTTGACAAGCCTATTCCCTAGTGCACAGTGAAGAAACTAGGAAAAAGGTTATGCTGCAGCAACAACCTTTCGAATCAGCCTTGGCAGCAGTTAGACCTAAGTCTAGAGGTAATAAGGAGAGGGATATGAAGAAGGAAGCTAAGAGGGACCTACTATGTGAACATTGCAAGAAACCTTAACATACTGAAAACACCTGTTGGAAGTTGCATCCTCATCTAGTTCCAGCAAAACTTAGAAACAAAAAGGGGAATGCTAATATGGATGTTAACGCTGATGGTACAACCTCATCGGGCACAAGAGGCACTCCTCTAAACACCCTAGGTCCTATCCGAGCTGCTCTAAATCATCTAGAAAATGAAGTTGGTGATTCAACTCCATCTCCTCAGCCACCATCAGCTCCTCCCACCTCAGCTTTTGCTCATTCAGGTAATTGGGCCTTAGCTTACCATCCTTCAGCTCTAGGTAATATAAAACATTATTGGGTAATAGATTCAGGAGCATCTGACCATATGACTGGCTTGCCATCACTATTTACTACCTATCATTCATCTTCCAGCAGAGACAAAGTGTCCATTGCTGATGGCTCTCTTGTTCTTATTTCTAGCAAGGGAGACATCAAATTGTCTAATGCCATTTCTTTATCTTCGGTTTTGCATGTTCCTAAACTAGTACTAACTTGCTTTCAGATAGTAGCATTACAAAAAACCAAAATTTTTCAGTGACTTTCTTTCCTGATTGATGTGTTTTTCAGGATTTGGAGACAGAAGGTGATTGGGACTGGCCGTGGGACGAATGGAATCTATCTGCTTGGAGGGAGCTCTCATTGGGAAGGTAGTGAAGCTAGGAGGTCATTTGTTTCTCAATCTGTTGGTCAGGTTATGCTTTGGCATAATCGGTTGCATCATTTATCCTTTCGGGATTTGAAGAGTGTTTCCTAGTTTGTTTGAGTCTGTTCAGATGTCCAGTTTGAGATGTGAAAGTTGTGAGCTTGCAAAGCAGTGTAGAACAACCTATTCATTGAGTAATAAAAGAAGTAATGTTCCTTTTGAAGTTGTGCATACCGATGTCTGGGGACCTTATCATATCACTGCTATGGGGGGTACAGATATTTCTTGTAGTTTATTGATGATTATACCCGTTTTTCTTGGATTTACCTTATGCATTCTCGAGATGAGGTTCCAGCATTAACCTGGATCTTTCATCAAATGATTTTAACCCAGTTTGGGGTCAAAATCAAGATTTTTAGATCCGATCATGCGAAAGACTACTTTGCAAAACCATTAGCCTCTTATCTTCTTGACCATGGGATTATCCATTAGAGTACTTGTCCTCATACACCACAGCAGAATGGGATTGCCAAGAGAGAATAAACACATATTGGAGGTGGCTAGAAGCATTATGTTTAACTCCAATGTGCCTATACGCTTTTGGGGGGATGTTATTCTTATAGCAATATATCTCATTAATCGGATTCCTTCACGGGTTCTTGACATGAAACCTCCCTTTACCCTTTTATATCCTGATAAAGAGTTGTTCACCGTTCCCCTTAAAACCTTTGGTTGTACTTTCTTTGTTCAGATTCATGGCCCTCATCATTCCAAATTTGACCCTAAGGCCTCAAAATGTATTTTTCTTGGTTAAGCACAAACTCAAAAGGGATATTGCTGCTACGAACCTACTTCTGGGAGGAGATTTGTCTCTATGGACGTCACTTTCTTTGAGGATGAACCTTATCATCCTAAGGTTTCTCCTCAAGGAGAGAGTAGTGAGGTTGGGATTGACTCACTAGAAGTTCCTTTACCTGTCCCATTGAGTGAAGAGGGATGTAATGGGGAGGGTTGTCAAAGGTGCCGAGATTTGAGAGTTTATCACAAACGGTGGAGGCAGGTTGATTTCGGTCATCAGCAGTCCAGGCCGGCCCCAGTTCCTTCTGCAGATCCAAATCCAGGTACCACAGTTCATTTATCAGATATTACAGAGGAGATTCCTTCCACAGTTAAGCCCTCACTTTCCACCATTGAGCCCTCACCTTTATTGGATGACCTTGACCTCCCCATTGCAGTCTGTAAAGGCAAACGCCGTTGCACCACATCCACAGCCCACTGCATTTCCCAGTTCTTGTCCTATGATCATCTGTCCCCCTCTTACAAGTCCTTTCTTGCATCCATTGCTGATATTCCCATACCCAAAACAGTGTAGGAAGCTTTGTCAGTTCCTAAGTGGAAAGATGCAATGAAGGTAGAGATGGATGCCCTTATCAGAAACCATACATGGGAGATAGTTGATCAGCCCAAAAGGAAGAAACCGGTTGGATATAAATGGATATTTACTGTGAAAGATAATACTGATGGTTCCATTGAAAGGTATAAGGTCCAATTAGTTGCAAAGGGATTTACTCAGACATATGGTGTTGACTACTTGGAGACATTTGCACCGGTAGCCAAGATGACAACTATCAAAGTCTTATTATCTCTTGTAGCTAGTTACTCTTGGCCCTTGTTTCAGATGGATGTTAAAAATGCCTTAATGGAGACTTGTAGGAAGAGGTTTACATGGCGAGAAAACTATAGGGCACTTCTGCACACTCCAGCGAAGAAAGCTACAGTGCGCTCAAGTGGACGAAGCATGATGAAAAATGGATGCACAACAACCAACTCCAGGAGCACTGACGCGCGAAAGCCGTTGCTTGTTGCTAGCAGCAAGAAAATGGTTGCGTGTTAACGCCGTGCTAGCAAGAAAACTACAGGACCATGTAGTTTTCTTCGCCGGAAAAGCCCCCTGTCCTTAACTACTTAAGTAGTACTTAAGTAGCCAAGTTTCCAAAGGTGAACAGCCCCCTATCCTTTATAGTCGTAAAGGGCTTCTCAGAAAAGTAAGGAAGGAAACCCGAGGGCTCGCTTTCCCTTCTCATCAGCCCCGTCCACGTACGGCTCCGTGAGCGGTGGACAAAAATGGCCTTGTTGAGGCAATTAGGGAATCCCTAAGGGAGATCCTCGATACAAAAAGATTATCTAATTGACTTAGATGGGGCTGATGAGGAGGGAAAGCGAGCCCTCGGGTTTCCTTCATTACTTTTCTGAGAAGCCCTTTACGACTATAAAGGACAGGGGGTTGTTCACCTTTGTAAACTTAGCTACTTAAGTACTACTTAATACTAAAGTAAAGCCCACTCCCATTCCTTGGTTGTTGGTGTATGGGCTCTTTGATTCCCGGTAAAAGTCGGTCGTTCGTCGCAAAACCAAAGATTGGCGAGGAAGGGAGAAAGGTTCACACACGCCCCTTTACACAATAGGGGCACTCTAGGCGCAGTCGTTTTCTTGTTGAGCGCGCTAGCACCAAACTATACACCAAGGTGGCTTCGCATGCTTGGGCGAACACTCGGCCCACCGGGCGAACATGCCGGGCTCCAGCTCCATGCACCTGCTGACACCTTTCGAAGCACTTTCTAGTGTGAACCGAAGCAAGCAACGGAATGGCATGAAATTCTCAGCATCATTATTGATGTCCCAGGCTACAGCTTCTATCAAAACTATTTCTTGCTATAAAGACTTCAGTGTTGAGAAGCATACAGCTAATGGTTTCTCCCCCTGTCTCAAATTCTTTACATCACTTCTCAACTTGTAAACCCTGGCCACATTTAATTTTTGGGAATAGGTTTCAGCAACACTATCTCAAATTTCCTTTTCTGAATTAATCCACAAATAGTGCTAACTTTGTGGTTGCATTGATTTCACAAGCCATCCAATAACAGCATAATTTTCTTGCATCCACTTTTCATATGATGGATCATCTTCCAGAGGAGCCTTTTTGCTCCCGGAGATAAAACCCCATTTGCCTCTACTACAAATATGAATTTTTAATAATTGTGACCAAGCCAGATAATTAGTTCCTGAAGGGATGAGAGATCCATCATATGGATGGCCGAACCCTGCAAGAAGGTTGGGCGAAATTTCAAAAATTTCTCTCTCCCATCTGGGATCGCATTCCCTATTTTAGAAAACTGCATTTTCAATGATCAATCTTGAACCAAACCGGACCAAATCTGAAACCAAAAAGTAGGAGAGGGATATACCTAATATGGAGTAGAAGTAACTCCCAATGAAGGTGTTCACGCCCAAGGAGAAAACCAAAACCTGCTTCCACTGAACATGACATAGTGTGAGGATCAGTAGGACGGCTCTTCAGCAAGAATGGAGTAGAGGGCTGGTGAGCACGACTTCAGATTGCTTCTTTTGCCAAGAAGCAATATCAACAACAATTCTTGATCACTCCCACAAGTGGAGATCGAATTGGGTAGGGGTGGTAAGAACAGGGAAGAACTCTGCAGTTTGTTGTGTCTTGTCAGGTGTTTTTGCATGTCCGCGCTGCTCTCTTATTTATAGCCTTAAAGAGACAACCTCCTAATCTGATTAGGAGTTTCCTGATCCAAATCTTTATTTGGATCTAGACACTTTAAGTGATAAGGATAATCCCTTATCTTATCTGCAGTTTAAGATCAGCTTAATCCTAATCAAATTAGGAGTATCATGATCCAAATCTTTATTTGGATCTGGACTCTTTAAGTGGGTAAGACTTATCTTCTTATCCTTATCTATTGATCCAAAACTAGATCCGCCCCTATTTAATTAATCTAATTAACCCATTTCGAAATTGGGCTTTAGGCCCATTAAGTTTATGTGCTCACTTAACCTCTTAACCTGCTGCCCAGTTGGCTCTCTTTAAGGGTATTACACAGAAACACACCACAATGACATGAATCAATTATGTACTTTATTCATTTACAATGAATGTCAAAAGATACATTAATCTGATTGGAGCTAAGGGCATAATTGTCTAATAGCTCCTACTTGCACTTAGGTCCAATCGGGTACAAGCTGGAGTCCCATACTTTCCACGTGTTTCTCAAACACTTTCTGTGTCAATAGCTTAGTTAATAGGTCTGCTACATTTTCCGCTGATGCTACCCTTTAATATCAATCTCTCGTAGATCCAGTGTTGTCATACAACAGTGGAATGGATGATGTGCTAAATTCCAAATTCCAGAATGAACACCTTCGTTTATTAGGCAGCCTCACTTACGGCAATGTGCTCGGCTTGGGTTGTGGACTATTTTTCTTACTACGCAGGACCCCATCGTAAAGATGTAACCAAATGTAGACATTCTACCATTTGGATCTGACTGGCGGTCAGTATTAGTATACCCGACGATCTGTAGTGAACTACCATCGAATACCAAACAAAACTCTTTTGTCCTTTTGAAGGTATTTCAGCATGTTTTTCATAACAGTCAAATGCTCTTGTCCTAGGTTAGACTAGTATCCACTTACCACACTCACGGCCTGAGCAATGTCTGGCCGAGTGCACAGCATGGCATACATGATGCTCTCTACGGTAGAGGCATAGGGAACTTCTTTCATGCCCTCAATCTCTTCAGGTGTCTTGGGAGACATACCCTTGGAGAGAGTGACTCCATGTTTGAAAGAAACATTTCCTTTCTTGAAGTTCTCCATACTGTATCTCTTGACTATCTTGTCAATGTAAGTAGACTATGATAATCCTATTATCCTTTTCGATCTATCTCTATAGAGTCGAAGTCCCAAGATATAAGAAGCTTCTCCAAGATCTCTCATGGAGAATTGCTGTGAAAGCCATACTTTCTCTTCCTATTCTTGATACTCTCTTCTTCAAGCCTCAAAAGCCCTGTCACCCAGACGATCCGGAGCAGGGTTCTTAGCAATTTTGTCCAATTTCTCGGACGTTAGAACCACCATAAGGTTTTGGAACCAGTCAGCATAATTAGGGCCCTTGAGTTTGTTATCATCCAACAGTTTGGTGAAGTTTCCGTTTGCCATTTCTAGTAAAGGCAAGGCAGATTTTGTAAGTCCACAACCTAATTGATTCATGTCATCACATAGAAAGGGCTTTTAATCTATGTTCCATTTCCATTTTGGGCATCTCTGAGATTCCCTCCAATATTAGTTACGGAGACAGTTATGTCTCTGGAAATGTGGGAAACCACATAGGGTGTATGGAGCCAAATGTTTCAGCTGCAAAACACCATCACCTTCTGTGAAGGATCTCATCCACTCATCTTATGAGCTTTCCCTTTGGCCTCTGTTAGACAAGGTTCATAGCTATTTTAGGTTAAACCTTTCTGTCCAGTAAGTGCTCACCCATCATGTTCGTGAACGCCAAGGTACCGTGAGAGAGTCTTCCATTTTAGGATAGGCCCCTCCCACATCGGTCTATGACGCCCCTATCATCTTATAAAGCAATCCAGCCGATTGCATTAGCAGATGGATAGCCCAATTTTATGGTGCATCTCCACCCACCAATACAGCCAACCTTCATACTAATGATGGAAGGCCTTTAGAGAGTTTCATCATATGAATCTCCCTATCACATGCACTTATATTTTCAGGAGGGAATGAATAATTACGCCCTAGTTTAATTTAGATCAAACCAAAGTGGCTCCCACTAACTTTCATAAAGCCAGATTTAGATGGGCCCTAAACAGCTAGGGTTCCACATGGTTCCTCTTGGGGAGGAAGCTGGTGTGGGGCCCACCATGCAGGGAGATCATCCAATGATACGAATGACAATGATGTGCATTCAGCCATGGTGTGCGAAAGAGCCACTATCGAATCAGCATGGACCAAGTGCTTATGGCCCATGAACGTAGCACATTACACATTCATACATCACATGCATGAAATCCATAAATGATCCAATCAATTAAATAAATGTAAAACCCATAAATAAAGCCCATTTATAATATTATCAATTAATATCATCTAGGTATATGGGCTGAACTGCACAGAGCAGTTCGACCCATATAGCATTTATGCTGAATTGGGCTAAAGCAGTTTTAACAGATTAAAACTGGGTTTTACAGATGTGGGCCAAATTGCATCTTGCAATTAACCATCAATCCCTCGGCCCATGAAGGAAATTTTAGAGCTAAGAACAGCCCCTATTGAACCACAGATTCGGTCCAACCAATTTGGTCCAATCTGGTTCGAATGGGTCTAGGGTTTGATGTTTAATTCAAGATTCAATTCAAGAAGATGATCTGAAATTAAACAACTGATACATGACAATCAAGAATCAGTAAGAGGGTTATTCGTAAAACTGCTACCCTGCAAAAACAAAGATCAGTTCGTAGTATGTAGTTTCCAAAACTGCAAATCGTAGATCGCTGAACCCGAATCTGTGAAATTCTCTCCTTTGCGCATTCTACTTCATTTTCAAATTAAATAAAATTAGAAAAACTAATTTTTCTATTAATATTACATCAGATTTGAATTCCTATACATTCCGTCTAAAAATTAAAAAAAAAAAATTAATTACAAACCAAGAATGAATAGAGTAAATCAGTAGGTGCGCAGATTTCTTGCACCAATAAAAGAATTTGATCTCCACCATACGAATAGCCCAAAATCCAAGAAATATATAAAGAACAATTCTAAATATAAATCAGATTAATAAATATTTAATTTCAGATCATTCACCCAAAAACTGGGAACCGATTTCCCCGAAAAATGCTAACTATGCAAATCGGGTAGAATGCCTTCTGCCCATTTGCGCAGATTCAAATCTTGTTTAATTCGGTTCAAGATTTGAACCTGGCTCTGATACCACTGAAGGGATGAGAGATCCAACATATGGATGGGCCGAACCCTGCAGGAAGGTTGGGGGAAATTTCAAAAATTTCTCTCTCCCATTTGGGAATCACATTCCCTATTTTAGAAAACTGCATTTTCAAGGCTCAATCTTGAACCAAACCGGACCAGATCTGGAATCAAAAGGGAGGAGAGGGATATGTCTGATACGGAGTAGCAGTAACTCTCAATGAAGGTGTTCACGCCCAAGGAGAAAACCAAAACCTGCTTCCACTGAAGATGACATAGTGTGAGGTGAAGCAGAATAAGCAGGACGGCTCTTCAGCAAGAACCGAATTCTTCAACAATAATGGAGTAGAGGGCTACTGAGCACGACTTCAGATTGCTTCTTCTGCCAAGAAGCAATATCAACAACAATTCTTGATCACTCCCACAAGTGGAGATCGAACTGGGTAGGGGTGGCAAAAACAGGGAAGAGCTTTGTAATTTAACATGTCTTGTCTAGTGTCTTTTGCATGTCTGCCCTACTCTCTTATTTATAGCCTTAAAGAGACAACCTCCTAATCTGATTAGGAGTTTCTTGATCCAAATCTTTATTTGGATATGGACTCTTTAAGTGATAAGGATAATCCCTTATCTTATCTGCAGCTTAAGATCAGCTTAATCCTAATCAAATTAGGAGTTTCCTGATCCAAATCTTTATTTGGATCTGGACTCTTTAAGTGCATTCCCCAACCATTCACTTTGTCCGACAAAGGGGCTGATCCTGTTACTATGATCACCCACTCAGGTGAATTCTCAGACTGTCCCAATATACCCAGGTTTTGACCCCCTCTAAGGATCTCACTAATTGGCATATCAAAGACATCCAAATCCGACACCTAGTGCAGTACCATAATCGAGTGTAGGGGTCACGTGTAACATTCCAATTTTGCCCATCTATCTCCAAGGTCTAGTGCAATACTAGAATTTTGGTCCGATTCAGGGTTTTAAGAAAACCCACACTACATGTACCTCAGGTCTCACCCTGGCAGCTGAGACAAGCCACCCCAACCAACTTGGCGGTACATCAGTGTCAGCTTTGGCAGAATAAATATCCCCAGATCTATCCAATGGCTGTG
This sequence comes from Nelumbo nucifera, assembly GCF_055504915.1. Classification (NCBI taxonomy): domain Eukaryota; kingdom Viridiplantae; phylum Streptophyta; class Magnoliopsida; order Proteales; family Nelumbonaceae; genus Nelumbo; species Nelumbo nucifera. The sequence continues at coordinate 85,455,336 of NC_142651.1, forward strand.
AAGATTTTAAACTAACACGAGTCTCATAAGTGTCCAATTTAACGGTATTACACAGAAACACACCACAATGACATGAATCAATTATATACTTTATTCATTTACAATAAATGTCAAAAGATACATCAATCTGATTGGAGCTAAGGGCATAACTGTCTAACAGTTCCATCCAACTTGACTGTGGTCACAGCCAGTAGAGAGTCTACAGAGGCTCCCGGAACCTGTCCGAATTCAGCAACATGCTTGTTTTCAAAGTCTAAGGAATTCATCTTCTTAAATACTTCAAAAATGACTTCAAACAACTTCAAATAGCAACAAATAAAGACTGAACAAAAACTGTGTTGTGAGCCAACCTCTATGCAGCCGTACCAATAACCTGCGTCACACCCGGAAGCTGTGAGAAACAGAGAAAACTCAGCCGCTCCTTGTAGACTTCATAGAACACCAATCCACTTGGTTCGATCTTCAAGAAGAAGAATGAGAAGGCCTTCAGTCATTGAGCGCCTAGGTCAAACTCCCTGTGGGGCCCACAATCAGATCTCTCCAGAAAATTAGGGTTTTGGGCAACACACTTGAATCTGCCAAGAGGACGACAAAACCAGTCCCCTTTTCTCCAGAAACCACTAACAACTGGGCTGAAATAGGTTTCTTTAACTATTCATACTGTTAGTGGTGTTAGTGAAGGGGTATTTCAGTCTTTGTACTTGTTGAGAATGCTGATGTGTACTGTTATGTTAGTTCGAGTGCCTCTTACTTAAAGAAGGGCACTCAAGTCTTTTTCAATAAGTCAATAATATAATAATAGGTCTGGCCGAATCAAGGGATTAACTTTTTTCCCTAATTCGAACCAGCCTTTCTCTCTTTTCTCTCTTCTCTCTTTTCTTCTTTCCTCTCCTACTTCTTGCTGTCTACTTTACTCTACAGTCAACGAACAAGACAGAATTCTATGGCAGGTCAAACTTCAACATGGTATCAGAGCTAGGTTCACCAAATCAGACTTGCTAGAATTCTGCCTTCTGCGCATTCGAATTAGGGTTTCACTTGGGGTTCTCAGTTGTGAGTTGGAGACTGGGAAAAGGGCTGAAAAGGAGTGATCGCCCTCTTCCCTAGGAGGTCTCTATGCCTCCGATTGTGTCGTTGGTGATTGGTTGCTGTGGTTTCTAAGCCCTAGTTAGGGCTGGTACGTGTGGTGCAGTGGTGTCTCAGCCCTTCGTATGGTTGGCCTTCAGGCGATGAGGTAAAGTTTTTTTTATATATTTTTTTTGTTATGGAATACATGAGAGGTGTAGTACAGTTCGCATGATGGGTTCTCAGATTGCAGTATGCTAGGGTTTATGCTAGGGTTTATTCTGGTTTGTGTGTGATTCGAATGGCAATAGTGTCTACTTAATGGTGAAGCTTCCTATAGTTGTGGATTAATGTTGGTGGTGTTACAAGTGTGGTTTTCAGCTTTTGATATCGCTGAAATCAGTGTGTAGACCTCGGTGAGTAGGGGTTGTGGTGTTGTAGTTTTCAACATTTAATACTGCTGAAATCAGTGTACAGACTTCGGTGAGTAGGGTTTGTGGTGTTGCAGTTCTCAGCTGTTGAAATCAGTGTGCAGATTTCGATGAAGTGTCTGTGTGTAGTGTGCAGTGTGTAGTGCTCCTAATTCAGTGCTCAGAATTAAGGGAGTTCGGCAATGGCAGATAACAGTGATAGTAAACCTAGTGTCATGATATCTACTGACTACCTGAATGTCCAAATGACCTCCATTAAACTGAATGGAGAGAATTATGTCCCTTGGGCCAAGTCTGTAGAGGTTTTTCTGAAGGCGAAGAAGAAAGTGAAGCATATAAGAGAGGAGAAACCCCCCGCTAATTCTCAGGAGTATGAAGACTGGGAACAGGAAGATGCACAGATCATTACATGGTTGTGGAACAGTATGGAACCCAAAATCAGTGTGAACTTCATGTTTCTTGACACAGCCAAAGAGGTGTGGGATCATGCCAAGAAACTGTATTCAGGTCAGGATAATACCACTAGGGTATATCAACTGTATCAGGAATACTTCAATCTGCAACAGGGAAATCAGAGCCTTGAGGAGTACTATGCCAATGTGAGGAATATCCGTAATGAGTTAAATGTCTATCATCCTCTCACTTCAGATGTCAAAGTTCAACAGCAACAGCGAGAGCAGCTTGATGTAACACGGTTTCTGGTGGGGCTGAAGTCTGAGTATGAACCAGTACGAGCCCAGATACTAGGGGGATCTACTCTTCCATCTTTAGAGGAGGTGTTTGCTCGTCTTCGGAGGGCTTCCATTGGATCTATGGACTCTAATGTCTCCGATAAATCAGCATTTGCAGTGTCAAGAGGCCGAGGTGGCAGAAGTGGGACTCGAGGAACCCAGCCTGGCAGGAGTGGTAGTGGTGGATCTACACATATCCGTGGTGGTGGTCGTACTGGAGGCAGAGATTCAGGGGGAGCTCGTGGTAGAGGACGTGGCTCGGGTCCACGGAAGTGTACTCACTGTGGTTTGGGTGGACATACCATTAACTACTGCTATGACTTACATGGTCCTCCCTCGACGTGGGCCAACCATGCCATGACTAGTGACACCAGTTTCAGCCCTACACAGGAGAAACGGTCAGCTGACCCGATGCCTTCTACTCCCTCAGATGGTCCAGGCAAGGAGATGGTGAGTGTTCCTCGTGATGAGTATGAGAGGTTTGTTCAATCCAAGTCGCAGCAGAACACAGCTTCCTTTGCACACTCAGGTATGGCTTGTTTGGCATCCACACCCAACCCCTGGATTATTGACTCTGGAGCCTCCGATCACATGACGGGAACTCCAGGTGTGTTTTCATCTCTCACTCATTGCTCAACATCACAATCTGTTACCCTTGCTAATGGCTCCACGTCATCTATCTGTGGTGTTGGTAATGTTGACCTAGACCCTGTATCCCTATCCTCTGTTTTATATGTACCTAAGCTTCCATTTAATCTTATGTCTGTTAGTAAGTTGACCAAGTCACTTAAGTGCTCCATCACTTTTTACCCTTCTATGTGTGTTTTTCAGGATCTCAAGACGGGGATGAAGATTGGTGGAGGGCATGAAGCCGGTGGACTGTATTATCTTGATGGTGGTGGACGAACGTCAACGGCTCTTCAGTCATCCATTTCTCCTCTCCAGTGGCACTGTAGATTTGGTCATCCTTCGCTGAAAGTGTTGCAGTCCTTAGTCCCTTCATTGAGTCAACTTTCTGTTTTAGATTGTGAGTCTTGTCAATTTGGGAAACACCATCGTGTTCCCTTTCGTTCTAGGGTCGATAACCGTGTGTCGAGTCTTTTTTCTTTAATTCATTCAGATGTTTGGGGTCCTTATAAAGTGATGTCATATAATGGATACCGATATTTTGTTATTTTTGTTGATGACTGTTCAAGAATGACGTGGCTCTATTTAATGAAAGAAAGAAGTGAATTATTTTCCATCTTCCAGAAATTTTATGCTGAGATCCGCAATCAATTTGGTGTTCACATCAAAATTTTCCGTTCTAATAATGGTCGTGAATACTTGTCTTCATCTTTTCGAGAATACTTGGACCAACATGGCATTATACACCAAACTTCATGTACCTATACTCCGCAACAAAATGGGGTTGCTGAGAGAAAGAACTGCCATCTTGTAGAAACGGCACGCTCCCTCATGCACCACATGAATGTTCCCAAAACTTTTTGGAGCGATGCAATGCTCACCTCTTGTTTCTTAATTAATCGGATGCCCACGTCTATCCTTGATGGTCGTTCTCCTTTTAGTGTCTTATTCCCCAACATGTCTCCGTTTCCGCTTTCTCCTCGGGTATTTGGGTGTGTCTGCTTCGTTCATAATCTGAGTCCCGGGACTGACAAGTTAGATGCACGTTCCATGAAGTGTATCTTCCTTGGTTATTCCCGAACTCAGAAAGGGTACAAGTGTTATCATCCTAGTTCTCGTCGTTCCTTGGTATGTGCTGATGTTACATTCTTTGAGTCTACTCCGTTCTTCGTGGGGTCCGGTGCTGCTGCTTCCCCCACATCACCACCTCCTCTTCCTCTTCCTGTGGCTGATCCACCTCCTTTGGTTCCAGTCATGCCTACGTCCTTGCCTCCGGTGCCACCATTGGTTGACCGTCCACCCATCCGTCACGTGTATACACATCGCCCACGTGTACCGGCTGCAGCTCCTCCAGCTTCATCACCGTCGACAGATCCAGCTCCAGCTTCGACACCAGCCTCCGACCTAGATCTTCCTATTGCCTTACGGAAAGGTAAGCGTACTTGCACCCTTCACCCTATTTCCAATTTTGTTTCACTTACCCACCTCTCCGCTTCCCATCGCCAGTTCATATCTTTGTTATCCTCCGTGGTTGTTCCTAAGGATGTCCAGGAAGCCCTTACCTCTCCAGAGTGGTGCCGTGCTATGGAAGAAGAGCTCTCTGCTTTGCATCATAATCACACTTGGGATCTCACCGCTCTTCCTCCTGGGAAGCAAGCTGTCGGTTGTAAGTGGGTGTATAGTGTTAAGTACTTGCCAGATGGTCGTGTTGAGCGCCTGAAGGCACGGCTGGTTGCCAAAGGGTACTCCCAAACCTATGGCATTGACTACACGGAGACGTTCTCCCCGGTTGCTAAGATAGGGTCAGTTCGTGTCGTCATCTCTCTTGCAGCTATGTCTGGTTGGCCTCTCCATCAGCTCGATATCAAAAATGCCTTTTTGCATGGGGATTTGCTCGAGGAGGTCTACATGGAGCAACCACCTGGGTTTGTTGCTCAGGGGGAGGATGGTAAGGTATGTAGACTTAAGAAGGCTATTTATGGACTTAAACAGTCCCCTCGAGCATGGTTTGGTAGGTTCAGTGAGGTGGTCAAGAAGTTTGGTCTGAAACAGTGCCAAGTTGATCACTCTGTCTTCAGTCTTGACTCTTCGGCAGGTAAAATAATATTGGTGGTGTATGTGGATGATATCGTTGTGACTGGGAATGATAAAATGGGCATTGACAGATTGAAGGCATTCCTACAGGAACACTTTCAGACAAAGGACCTTGGCAAGTTGAAATACTTTTTGGGCATAGAGGTAGCAAGATCTAAGCATGGCATTAATTTGTGCCAGAGGAAATATGTGCTTGATTTACTGGAAGAAACAGGATTGTTGGGTACTAAACCGGCTGAGACACCTATGGAAACAAATACGAGGCTGAGCAGTGATATAGGTGAAGTGTTTGAAGAGCCTGGCAGATACCGACGACTTGTAGGCAAACTAAACTATCTAACCATTACTCGGCCAGATATTTCATTTGCGGTTAGTGTGGTGAGTCAGTTCATGCAGAAACCTTTGGTCCCACATTGGAATGCAGTGCTAAGGATTGTGAGGTATCTGAAAGGAGCTCCTGGTCGTGGTTTGCTGTACAGAAGTGGTGGAAAACTAGTAGTAGAAGGATACACCGATGCTGATTGGGCAGGTTCTATGTCTGATAGACGATCTACCACAGGCTATTGCACCTTTCTGGGGGGTAACCTGGTAACATGGAAAAGTAAGAAGCAAACAGTTGTGGCAAGAAGCAGTGCAGAAGCGGAATATAGGGCCATGGCACATACTGCTTGTGAACTAGTGTGGCTGAGGAACCTTCTACAGGAGATAGGATATGACATCAGTACTCCAATGAAGCTCTACTGTGACAATCAGGCAGCGGTTCATATCTCTTCCAATCCAGTGTTTCATGAAAGAACCAAGCACATCGAAGTTGACTGTCATTTTGTGAGAGAGAAGGTGCTGAATGGGGTGATAGAAACTGCATATGTTAGTACGGGAAACCAGTGGGCAGACTTGTTTACAAAAGGCTTGAGTCGGGGGAGAGTGGACTACATATGTAACAAGCTGGGATTATATGATATATACTCACCAGCTTGAGGGGGAGTGTTAGTGGTGTTAGTGAAGGGGTATTTCAGTCTTTGTACTTGTTGAGAATGCTGATGTGTACTGTTATGTTAGTTCGAGTGCCTCTTACTTAAAGAAGGGCACTCAAGTCTTTTTCAATAAGTCAATAATATAATAATAGGTCTGGCCGAATCAAGGGATTAACTTTTTTCCCTAATTCGAACCAGCCTTTCTCTCTTTTCTCTCTTCTCTCTTTTCTTCTTTCCTCTCCTACTTCTTGCTGTCTACTTTACTCTACAGTCAACGAACAAGACAGAATTCTATGGCAGGTCAAACTTCAACACATACGATTTAGTTCTCTATACACACTGTGTATGGGAAAAAAAAGGTGAAAAAGGGAAAAACGAGCCTGCTCTGATACCAAGAAGAAAAACAGCCTTTTGAGAAGAAAGGACTGTTTAGAAAGTTGCAAAAATTCAAAAAAAAAAAAGTAGTAGAAATCAGAGTTCAAGAGGAGAGAAGAAGAAGAAGAAGAAGAAGGTGGTGGCAACTTGGGTTCAGAGAGAGAGATTTTCGAACATAACCTCTTCTCTTACTCCCTTAATTCTATTTCATTAAGTTAAATTTTAGTAATTTACAGAGAAGCCCCTAGTTAGGTAGAAAATTAAAAAGACAAAACATGAAAGAATAAAGCCCAGATTAAGGCCCATTACAGCAAAGAACATAAAAGATAAAAAAGGATAAACAGCCTATGGGCCATTCGGCCCATCTTCTCTACACATTCCAAATAATAACAAAATACCCTATTAAGTAACTTACAACAGAGATAAAATAAATAAGCATATAAATGACTTACCCCTTAACTTAGGTTCAGCAGTCCCCCTCAAGCTAGTGCACATATATTGTAAAGCTCCAACTTGTGTGAGACCCAAGCTTTTAGTGACTAAATCAACCAGTCAGTCTTCTGACTTCACATATGGAGTAACAAGATCATCATTTATCGCTTTTTCTCTCACAAAATGACAATCAACTTCTATATGTTTAGTCCTCAATTGGAAAACTAGGTTGGAGGCAATGTGTGTGGTAACTTGATTGTCACAAAACAACTTGACCAGTCTGCCAATAGGGATACTATTTCTTGAAGGAGATGCTTTAACCAAATCAATTCACATGCAGTGTATGCCATTTCCCCGCACTCTGCCTTAGGACTACTAGCACCAACACTTTACTTTTTACTCTTCCAGGTAAAGAGGTTCCCAAATAGAATAGCACGATAAACCGTAGTAGACTTCTTGTCCATCGAGGAATCTACCCAATCTACATTTGAATATCCTTCTAGAGACCATTCTCTCCCTTTCTTATATGATAGCCCAGGGTCTTGGGCACTCTTCAAATACCTCAACACTCACATAACACCTTCCCAGTGCAGTTGTTGGATGTTGCATAAATTGGCTTAGTACACCAATAATAAAGGAAATGTCAAGCCGAGTAATGGTAAGGTAGATCAATTTACCAATTAATCTCCTATACCTTCCCATATCACCTAATGATTCCCCCTAACTATCAGTCATCTTCACATTTAGGTCCATAGAAATCTCAATAGGTTTGGCTCCTAAAAGCCATGTCTCGTCCAATAAATCTAAGACATACTTACATTGGGACAAGGAGATTCTCCATTTTGATTGAGTTACTTCAATACCAAAGAAATACTTCAAAGATTTTAGATCTTTTGTTTGAAATATTACTACAAAAAACTATTTGAGTTCATTGATCCCAGATACATCACTGCCTGTAAGAACAATATCTTCAACATATACTACCAAAATAATCTTCCCCGATACAATGTCCCTACTGAACACTGAATGATTAACCTCAAACTGCTTAAGACCAAATTCCTATATCACACTGTTAAAATGACCAACCCAAGCTCATGGTGATTGCTTCAACCCATAAATTGAGAAACATACCCAAGAGGTTGCTCCATATACACTCTTCTTTAAGCTGTATTTGTTTGCGGTACAAATTTATTTGCACTAATGAAAAACTATGGTAGTGCAAATAATTTGGATGCAATTTTTTATTTATTTTTGTTTCAAATTTTACCTTATTTTGTTTAATTGCAGTACAAATGAAGTAAAATAAGACCTGAAGCAAAATAAAGTAAAATCCAAACAAAATTAAACCAGAATTTGCATTCTTTTCATTTGCATTACCTTGCATTTGTATTAGTGAAAATAAAATTGCACTACAACCAAACACAATATTAGGATCACCATTGAGGAAGGCAGTCTTGATATTGAGCTGAAATAAGGGCCAATCAAAATGAGCTCTAGAGAAATAAGGACCCTGATGAGGGCAATTTAACAAATGGTGAGGTCTTAGAATGGTCAACACCATATATCTACATGAAGCCTTTTGCCACCAGTCATGCCTTAAATCATTCAATGCTTTCATCTTGACAATGTTTCATTGAATACACCCACCGATAATCAACTACATGCTTCCTAGGTGGTAAGGAAGTGAGGTCCCAAGTATGATTGAATTGAAGAGCATGAAGAAAAAAAAGATCTAGAATCTTTGAAGTATTTCTTAGGCAAGAGCTTCCTAAACAAAACAAAGAACAAAGAATGAAGAGAAAAAGACAAACTTTTAATGGGCAAGGGATAAATGAGGAAATGAAGGTAACTAGTATAAGAATGCTTACCCTTTTGAAGAGCAATAGGAAGATCAAGGTCTGACGGTGATGGATCTGTCAATGACTCAGATGAGGGTGGTGGGTCAAAAGGTAGAGTTGGAGATGATGTAGATGTTGATACAAGTTCCTGATAACATCTGGTGTATACTCTATAAATCGATGGTCATATAAGCTCCTCAAGAGTACGGAGGAGAATGAACAAGAATTTAAAAATTCTTCTTGCTAAAATACACAAATGAGAGAGTATAAGAGTTGTTGTCATGAGAATAAGAGTTGTTGTGATAAGAATGAGAGAGGGTAAGTGTATTTATAGGAGTTGAGGATTATTCAATTAACCAAAATACCCTCCTAAATTATTTGTCTATAGTTGTTGGGAGGGATATTTTGGTTTATTATAAAGTTAATTTATCATTATACCAAGATGCCCCCCAAACTAGTTGTTATGTAGTTGTTGGGGCCATTAAAGTCATATGCCCCCAAGGTAAAATATGCAAACGCCCCTGAAACTAGATGTTTATCTATTGAGGGGCATTTCAGTAAATTTGGCCCCATTAAAACCTATTATAGCCATTAGGGGCCCAATGGCTATATTCTTGTAGGCCAACGTGTGTTGATCGGTGTCGGGCCACAATACAAGCCAAGTTGTGCTGGGTTGTAGGCCATGCCAACATGAGCCATTTTCCTAGGTCGTGCCATGCCAACCCATGTGCCTCAAGCATGGTTTAAAGTATTGATACGATACGCTCAAAAGATACGGTCCGAAATGCCTGTTTCCAGGTGTTTCGGACCCCCAATTTTTTTAATAATAAAAAACACGTTTTAAGCTTCCCAAAAATCCAAAATTTGAAAAAAAAAACTAAAAAAAAAAGGTGTTTCAGCCGTTTCTAAGTACTGATATGCGTATCATATCGATACTTTGAACCTTGGCCTCAAGTCCCTCTACCCGACACAGCCCAGTACTATACTACCACATGGGCCATGGCCCCAGTCATGCCAACCCACGAGCAGCCCAGCCCATTTTACAACTCTAAGCTTCTCCTGCAAGCATAGTTGCTACAAAATAGGTAGTCCTTTAAATCTAACAGAAGTAATAATATTTTCTACAACTTTCAAGTGTTCAAGAATCGAAGTTGAAGGAAAAAAAATCCAATTGGGTAAAATCTAATTCAGTATTTTCACAACTTGGTTTAAATTAAACGAACCAACAAAAAAAGTAATTAAGGGAAGAAAATATCAAATTGCCAAGTGTGTACCTCTGACTCCAAGAATTGCTAAGAAAATGGTATATACAATATACAGTAGATTCTTAATAATAATAACAACAGTTAAAGCACAAAGAAAATAGTATATACAGTAATTTTATGTATGAATAGTGTTGACAAACAAAAGTTGAAACTAGGGTTTAGAAGAGAGAAGCAAGAGAAGAGAAGAAGAAGAAGAGATGTGTTGAGATGTGTGTTCTTGTTACTATTCACACCCTCAAAAAAGCTTTATACTGTGGAAAATAGTAAATTACAAGGAAGCCCCTACTTGGGAGCCCAAATACAAAAAGAGTACAAGGAAGAGAAAAAGTTCCAAAAACACCCCTGTCTAAGCAATCTCAACACTCCCCCTCAAGCTGAGCATATATGTCAATCATGCCCAGTTTGTCAAGGTTCTTAGGAAACTTTGGATGGTGGACACCTTTAGTAAGGCAATCAGCTAGTTGGTCTTCTGACCTTACAAAAGGAAGGCAAATCTCTCCGCTATCAACCTTTTCTCTAATGAAGTGTCTATCCACCTCAATATGCTTTATACGATCATGTTGGATAGGATTGTAGGCAATATTTATGGCTGCTTGATTGTCACAATAGTCTCATTGGAATATCTGCTTGGATGCCCATCTCAGTCAATAAAGTCTTCAACCAAAGTAGTTCAGACACTCCATGAGCCATTGCCCTATACTCTGCCTCAGCACTAGAACGAGCAACCACAAATTGTTTCTTACTTCTCCATGAAACCACATTGCCTCCCACAAAGGCATAATAACCAGATTGAGATCTTCTATCATCAATGGACCCTGTCCAAGCCGTGATTGGATTACAACATCCCTTTACCAGGGCATCCTTTCAGGTAGGCTAAAATTCGGTTAACTGCTTGCATATGAAATGTCCCAGGTTCATGCATATATTGGCTAACCACTCCAACAGCATAGGATATGTCAGGTCTAGTCAAGCAGAGATACAGAAGGCGACCTACCAATCTCTGATATATCCCCCTATCTAGAAGAACTTCTCCTTCAGTGGAACTCAACTTGTGGTTAGGATCAATTGGAGTTTCTGCAGGCTTACACCCTAATTTCCCAACTTCATGAAGCAAATCAAGTACATAATTCCTTTGTGACAGAAAAATTCCCTTCTTGGATCTTGCAACTTCAATGCCAAGAAAATATCGAAGATTACCAAGGTCCTAAATCTCAAATTCAGAAGCGATGAAGGACTTTAATTGAGAGATACATGTGATATCATCACCTATCACAACAATGTCATCAACATATACTATCAACATTGTTACTCTACAATCAACTCTTCTAATGAATAAGGTGTGGTCAACTTGAGACTGAGCAAACCCAATCTTTAAGATAACATTTCTGAACTTGTCAAACCAGGCTCTCGGGGACTGTTTGAGCACATCCAAAGACTTCTTAAGGTGACAGACTTTTCCATCACTGTTAGGAAAGCTTACCCCAGGTGGTAAGTCCATATACACTTCCTCTTGTAAGTCCCCATTAAGGAAGGCATTCTTTACATCCATTTGATATAAGGCTAAGAGTAATGGGCAGCAAGAGATAGGATCACACAAATAGAGTTCGTTTTAACAAGTGGAGCAAATGTTTCTAGATAATCAATGCCATAAGTTTGAGTGTATCCTTTGGCTACAAGTCGAGTTTTGTACCTATTAATCGAGCCATCTGCCTTGTGCTTAACAGTATAAACCCACTTACACCCAACAGGAATCTTATCTTTAGGGTAAGGAACAACCTCCCAAGTCAGGTTCTTTATTAGGGCCTCCATTTCTTGGTTCATAGCTTCCTTCCAGTGAGGGGATTGCATTGCCTCTATAACACTATGAGGGATGGAAACAGAAGAGATGGCAGAAATATAAGCACAATAGGAAGGTGAGAGAGCATAATAAGACACATAATTAGTAATAGAATACTTGCTACATGTCATCTTCCCTTTTCGAATGGCAATAGGAAGATCAAAGTCAAAATCAATAATGGGATTGTCAGAAGCTTCAAGATCACCTGAGTCTGGGGAATTAGATTGTGATGGGCATTTAGCTTCAAGACCACCCTCTTACTGCGCCTGCTGAAAAACTATTGCCAGGACCGAGGTCGATACATAGGAGGAGGAGGAGGAGAAGGAATACCATCGTTATAAAGAAAAGAGGGAGGAACAGGAAGGTAGAAGGGAGTCCGATCTTCACTCACATTCTCCCCGTTAAGAGGACAGGATGAGTGGAAAAAGGAAGAGGACTCCAAAAATGTAATATCTTTAGAGACATATCTTTTGCCAGATAAAGCATCAAAGCATCTATAGCCTTTCTGGACTGGAGAGTAACCAAGGAATACACATTTAACTGATTTAGGATCAAACTTACGCTGGGAAGGACTCATATCATGAACAAAACAAACACAACCAAAGATCTTAAGGGGTAGATTAAAAGGAGGTTCATTGGGGAAGAGAAGTTGATGAGGAGAATGAAGGTTTAAGACCCTTAACGGGAGTCTATTAATAAGATACACAGCTGTCTCAACAGGATCACCCTAGAAACGAGTAGGAACATGAATTTGAAACAGTAGACCACAAGCAACTTCAACGACATGCCTGTTCTTCCTTTCAGCCACCCCATTTTGTTGTGGAGTATGACTACATGAACTTTGGTGAATAATACCCCAATCTTCAAGAAATCTATGCAACTAATGTTCAAAGTATTCTTTGGCATTGTCAGATCTTATTATCTTCACTCTTTTCTCAAACTGTCTCTACCATATTCATGAAGTTTTAAATAACCATAGGAACTCCATCCCAACTTTTCATCAAGTAAAGCCATGTATACCGACTGTAGTCATCAATGAAGAGGATGAAATATTTATACCCACCCATCCAAGAGATAGCACATGGGCCCCAAACATCAGTATGGATCAAATGGAAAGCAACATTACTTCTTTTACTACTTGCAAAATATGTAGTTCTACATTGTTTGGACAGATGACAAAATTCACATTCAAAATTCAACTTTGGCACAGAGTCAAACAAGTTTGGAAACAAAAGTTTTACAGAATTGAAAGACATATGACCAAGATGACAATGCCATAATTTCAAAAGACTCATTTTTTCATTTGAACAAAACTCAGTTTGGCTTGACAGTCAATGCTTTGAAGGTCCATCAAAGAGGTAGACTCCAACTTCATGCCCACTTCCAATCATCTTCCCCGTGCTCAAGTCCTGAAAAACACAATGGGTAGGAAAAAAAAGTCACTGAGCAATTTATGGGATTTCATAAGAGAACTAACAGACAACAAATTTTTATGTAGTTGGGGCACATGAAGAGCAGATCCAAGAGAAAGGTTATGAGTGAGTTTGACTTCACCCTGACCCAAAATAGGGGTCTAAGATCCATCAGCAACAGTAATCTTGCCCTTCCCTGGGGTTAACTTAGGGGTGATCATAGGCTGGGCCCGGGCCGAGCTTTACACTTATGATAAGGGCTACAGCTTAGGCCCAGGCCCGACCCAACCCGAGGTTCCGGGCCGGAAACATAAGCCCTAGCCAGGTCTATATGGGCCTAAGATGGGCCAGGCCTGATTCTAGGCCAATGTCACTCATATATAAAACATTACATATCTATAATATTTTATATTAAATGACATACCATGCACATAAACTTATTTTATACATTATATAATATAAAATATTACATACAATATAAATTATACATGTCATGTTATAATATTTATATATAAAATATATAATATAATGTAAAATAACATGTATACATGTATACATTATACACAAAACGTGTTAATTTAAATATATGCGGGTCAGCCCGGGCCTAGGCAAGGCTTGAAGTACTAAGCCCACGCCTGACCCTAAAATTTGCGGGCCTGATGTGGGCCCAGGCCCAGCCGGGCCTGAACACAAAACCCAGGCCCAAGCCCGGAATTTTTGGGCCGGGCTGAAATGATCACCCCTAGGTAACTTATATGAGGTAAAATGTGGGGGTATACTAATCATATGGGCACTAGCCCCAGAGTCTACAATCCATGAGCTAAAAGATGTGGAACAAACAAGTGTAGTACCTGTTTTGGCATATGAACTAGATGGATTACTAGGTCCAGAACCAGATGAGGAGGTTGTACCACCCTTTTCAAGCTGCAACAATATATTCCTAAGTTTGTCCATTACGTCAAAAGAATCAAGCACATCAGAAGGTTGAACACCATTACCAACTGTAGCCAAGTGAACATTTCCCTTCTTCCTGATTTTGTACTTTTCTGGCTTTAAATGAGGATTGACCTTCCAACACCTTTCCTTGGTGTGTCTTGGCTTCTTGCAATAATCACAAATAAAACATATCCTCAGCCTTCTCAGTAATAGGGTGCTTGCTAGTATTTTGCTTGGGTCGAGATGACATAAAAGCAGAGTGATCAATCATAGGAGGTTGCATCATGGCGGTCCTTCGACTTTCTTCCCCTTGTACAAGGGAGTAAGCGGAAGCAAGAGATGTGTTGTCTGGTAAAATTAAACTCTAGATTTAAGAATGTGTTGCCTGGTAAAATTAAACTCTAGATTTAAGCTAGCCAAGAAATCAAAGACTCTATTATCTTCTATGTACTTCCAATATTGCTCACCATCTTCAGGGTCCTTCCATACGAGTGCTTTCAAGTGATCCATTTCTTCCCAAATAGATTGTAGAGAAGATAAATACATAGCCACATATCTCTCCCCTTGACGCATACTACAAGCTTCCCTCCAAAGCTGGTACACTCTAGCTGTATTGTTAACTTGGGAATAAGTGGCAACAACTCTATCCCAAATATCCTTGGCCGTTGAAAGAAACATGTAGTTTCGGGCAATATGAGGTTGCATTGAGCAAATCATCCATGACATAACAAGGGAGTTATCTTGTTCCCACTTTACAAATTTCGGGTCTTCAAGGTTTGGCTTCACCTCCTTTCCTGTGATGAATCCTAGTTTACCACTCCCAGTAATGGTAAGTTTAGCAGATTGAGACCACTCTAAAAAATTGGTTCGATCAAGTTTAAATATAGTTATCATCCCACTAACAATATCTACACTTCCCGGGAACACACTGGAAACCATCTGAACATCCTTAGATGATTCCATATTCTATCAAAACACTTTCTCACCAACCAAAAAAGACCCCCAATATTTAACCAAAGCCACTGACCCAAGAACCAAGGTCACCACACGGTTAAGATACAAAAGGAGGCCAAAAAACCAAATTGGCAGCAAAATAAAGGGAGAAAAAAACACCGAAAAATTATACAGGGCTCAGAAAATTACAGGACCACTTTCTATCATTCCCAAAGAGTAAAATGACTTGAATGGTCTAGGTTTAACAGAAGAAGAAGCCATTAAACATGATGTACAAGGCTCGACATCAGATCTAAAATTTCTGCGATTTTCTCCTTGAAAAAATCACTAAAATCATAGAAGCTTCAAATGAGGGCAAGAGTCATACCAAAATTCATCTAAAATCAGGGCGAATCAAACCAGGTAAGTTTCATTGACTGCCACCGACACTTGTACAGACTGCTGACGTCATCCGGCAGCAGTCTAACGTTAGCAATTCACCTCGTGAGAGAAGATCAGTAGGAGAGTTACTCCCAAGTTCCCTTACCCGCTCTGATACCAAGTTGACAAACAAAAGTTGAAACTAGGGTTTAGAAGAGAGAAGCAAGAGGAGAGAAGAAGAAGAAGAAGAAGATGTGTTGAGAGGTGTGTTCTTGTTACTGTTCACACCCTCAAAAAAACTTTATACTTGGAAGATAGTAAATTACAAGGAAGCCCCTACTTGGGAGCCCAAATACAAAAAGAGTACAAGGAAGAGAAAAAGTTCCAAAAACACCCCTGTCTAAGCAATCTCAACAAATAGTATTGATCTCCTAACAAGTAGCTCCAAACCTACAAGAAAGAAACCATAATAATGGTTCTTTTCATGCCACCAACAGTTATTTGTTATCCTATTTTTCTATGCACCATCTGCTTTGGTCAGTGCAAACTAAAAATCAGTTAGGGACAATACTAATATGTTAAAGGATCTAGATTAGTTGCAAAGGAAACTGATTTCTCCCAAATTCATGATTTATTTACAAAAGCTAACCTGTTTCTGATGGCTCAGGTGTATTCAAGCTTAAGGAGATGGGTAATTCCTCTATACTGACAAGACTTGAAAACTATAATTTCTGTTTCCATTTTTGGGAACTATTTTCCTTGCTTCCCCTTGTGGTTCTGCTGTATGAGTAACCCACACAAACTAAAGAAGATCAAATATAGAATTGAATGTCTACCTAGGTGATCAGGAGAAATTAACTTACAATTTTATACTTCATGAAAAATAGAACTTAAGTCAACTCCTAACAAATGTGGTTTAGAATACTTACATGGAATCCAAGCAAAATGGACCTCCTGATAAAAGCTCAGTTTGGCTTGCATTGAAAGCTGATTTTGTGTAATACAGCACAGTTGACCTCTCAGCTGAATAGACTATTTTCTTTAGATAAGTTGCTCAATGACTGAAAGATTAATGGATCATCACCAGTATTCACCACAAGAGCAACTGCCATTTTTAAAGCAGTGGAACCGATTGGCATCTCTGATGATTATTTTTCTGTTAGTGACCATTGATATGAGTTTTATGGCACAGTGGCAGTCGTCACACATCCGAAGGTTCTTAATGACACGAATTGGTCCTCCTATAGGTGCAATCATAAGTCCATATGCTACAGCCAGCTTTTCACTGTGATAACTGAGATACTCTTCCTTCTGTTCATCCTCCACGTCATGCAGCACAGTGTCAATTCTGGGCACATAACCTAATGGTTTTATCAGTGACAGTAGCTCACTAACTTTTTCATGTATCTGACTTGAATGGGGGTGTTTCTTGTCTTCTGAAACAAAGACATGGATGTTATTTCTTATCTCTATCCAGCTCACCCCTGGTTCTTTCTTAATGTTTCTTCCCCTCATCAACTTCCTAATCTTTGCAACTCCATCCCACCTCCTTGCCTTGGCATACATATTCGATAACAAGATATATGTCCCCACATCATCAGGATCCAACTCTAGGATAGTCTCTGCTACTTTCTTTCCCAGACCAAAGTTTCCTTGGATATGGCAAGCATTGAGCAAGGTACGCCATGCAACAACATCCCATTTGACTGGTGTAGACCTCATGAAACTCTCAGCTTCCTTGAGTAGCCCTGCCCTACACAGAAGCCCAACAATGCAAGTATAATGCTCCACCCCTGGTGTGACCCCAGTGCCTTTCATTATCTGATTCAAATAGTAGAACCCCTTGTCAACAAGGCCCAAATGGCCACAAGCAGATAAAACTCCAACAAAAGTTACATAATTAGGTGCTTCTTCAGCTGCCAACATATTTTGAAAGACTTCCAAAGCTTCTCTACCAAGTCCATGATGGGAGTAGCCAGATATCATTGAATTCCATGTAATGATGTCACGGTAAGTCATATCCGAAAAGACTTGATGCCCAGATTCAACATCACCACTCTTGGAATACATGTTGATCAAGGCATTCCCGATGATAACATAATCACTAAGTCCTGATTTCTTTATGCGTGCATTTAATACATCTCCGTGCCTCAGTGAAGACAACTCTGCACATGAATTCAATATAACAGCATATGTGCATTCATTGGGAAGAACACCTTTACGCTCCATCTGGATAAACAGATTAAATGCTTCCTCAAAGCAACCGTTCTGGATATAAGCATCCATGATAGCTGTCCATGAGACCACATTGTGGTTGCATAGCCCATCAAAAACATTTCTTGCACTGAATATCTTACCACATTTCCCGTACATGTCTATAATTGCACTACAAATGAAGACATCAAGCTTAAGACCAGTCCTGAATATCCGATTGTGGATTTGCAACCCCAAGTTTAAATCTTTCAAATGTTTGCAGAGATTAATAACAGTAACATATGTGATATTGTCCCACACGACAGGCTCACTCACCATCTTAATTAAAACTTCCAATGCTTTATTCAGATACCCGTGTTCTAAAAGCCCATGGATCATTGAATTATAGGAAAGAATATCTGATCCCGACACGGTCTCGAAAACCTCAAAAGCCCCTTGCACATCTGAACAACTTGAGTACATATATAGAAGAGCATTTTTAACATATGAGTAAGATAACAATCCAGACTTCAATACATAACAGTGGCACTGTTTTCCCTCTTCAAGTGCTCTGATATCAGAACATGAAGAAATAACAGTGGTAAATATATACTCATTGGGTTGCAGAGTTCCATCCAAATTCATTGTCTTAAATAGTCTAAGAACTTCAGAAGATAACCCACTATGGAGATAACCCGCCATCAGAGAACTCCAAGAAACTAGGTTTCTTTCGAGCATTCGGTCAAACAGTTGACAGGCTAATGACATTTGTCTGCATTTTGCATAATGATTGATCAAACTGTTGGATTGAATTACGACGTCTTCAATGCTTTCAGCTGATCTCTTGATCAACTGACCATGGAGAACTTTACCCAATTTCAAGTTCCTTGTATCAGCAGATACTTTCAGCAGATATTTAGTCTTTTCAAGAGTGCAAGAGTGTGATATGGGTCTCGGACGTGCATGGATGGACATGAACTGTACTTTGAACATTTAATCGACAGAAAGGGTGCAACCTTCATCATGCTTGCCTATGTGCCATGCTTTCAGTAATTAGATCAAACATTAATTCACTAAAATGCCCCTATATGTATTCTTTGTCGCCTTCTCATTGGCTGTCCATGAAGATTTGCTCTATGACTGGAAAAAGAAAGAAAAAACAAATGTAATTCTCAGAAAGTCAAGTAGAAAAGAAAAGAGAGATTCAGATTTCTTCTCTGAATCCCTCCAAAAGCTTAAAGAAGGGTCTGAACTTGAAGATGTACGTACTTGGGTAGAAAGAAACTAGGGGTAAGATGTACGTGCTTGGCAATTTGATATTTTCTTCCCTTTCTTAATTACTTTCGTCGTTGGTTCGTTTGGTTTAAACCAACATCCGAGAAAAAAAAAAAAAAAAAAAAACAGAATAAGATTTCCTCAGTTTCATTTTATTTCGGGGATTCTATTAAACCCAATAGGGTTTCGATTTAGTTCTGTGTGAAATTCGCATAGACTGTAGCTCTTGTTCTACAGAGTTGAGGCGTAATGGGGCCCAGCATCCATGTACATATAAAAGTTATTTTTAGTATTCATCAATTAAATATTACATAATATTAAAACTACCCTTCTTCTCGTATATGTTCAGACTGTTTTGTTATTTTGCTCTTCCATAATTTCCATGAATATATAGAAGAAAAGGACCAACCTTTATGTTCGTTGGAGGCATTGTGATATTCCTGCTCCAACTCCGGCACTGAGTGAAGTTCTACCTCTGTATCAGCTGCGGCCTCAGTGTCCATTGTGATGTCTCCAGTAGAAACTCCATCCTTCACATCAGGGTACCCAACGACGACTATAGGACAGATACAGAGATGCATGCAATCATCACTGAAACTGCCAAGGCGTCCGTCCGTTAGTGGTGCGCTTCGAGGCATTGAACGCTCAGTGGTGACGAGATCAACTTAGATAAAGTTTTAGAGCCCCACACTAAAAATTTCATTGAATTTATTCCAATTCCAAAGTCCGAAAAAACCTCCCACCGGCCCACCCTCCACCGTTGTAAACCAGATTAATCAGATTAAGGCCGCATTTGGCAAGTCTTTTTGCGTCGGCTTCAGGCTGTTTAGAAGTCCGGAAGCCTAAATTCTGGGCTTTTCTCATTTGATAATAGTTTATGTACTCACTTAACCTCTTAACCTACTGCTCAGTTGATTCTCTTTGTATGGCATGGGACCCAAACATTAATCTATACATCAACCACATGGGTTCAGCCCAGCCTTTGTTATAAGGCCTAACCGAATTCACTGTAGGAGACAATGAACCCCTGAGTCCATAGTGATGGACTCTAAATGGGCCCAACATTTACACTAAATGGTCATTGGGTCCAACCACCTTATGAAAGTCCAAGAACTGTGGGCACATGCAAGATTAACCCATCAGGTATTACCCTCAATAGTCTTACACTTAACCTCTCAGCCCATAATGATCAAATATTGCCCGACAAGAGATGACCTTTCTCTCAGCTGCAAGGTACAATGCTGCACTCTCTATTCATATGGATTCGGGAATTAAAACATTTTGCAAATATTTTGAACCATAATATATATTGTATATCTCTATATAAATATATTTTGCAAAAACAAATTTCAACGATTAAAATCAATTGCCAGCAGTTTAGGTTTCCATCAGAGATAGTGCATCCCTGGTCATTCACTTTGCCCGACAAAGGGGTTAATCCTGTCACTATGATCACCCACTCAGATGAATTCTCGAACTGTCCCAACATACCCAAGTTTTGACCCCCTCTAAGGATCTCACTGATTGGCATATCAAAGACAGCCTGACCTGACACCTAGTGCAGTACCATAATCGAGTCTAGGGGTCAGGTGTAAAATCCAGTTTTGCCCATCTATCTCCAAGGTCTAGGGCAATACTGAAATTTTGGTCCGGTTCAGGGTTTCAAGAAAACCCACACTGCATGTACCTCAGGTCTCACCCTGGCAGCTGAGACAAGTCACCCCAACCAACTTGGCGGCACATCAGTGTCAGCCTTGGTAGGATAAATCTCCCCAGATCTATCCAACGGCTGTGAAGATTCTAAACTAACACGAGTCTCATAAGTTTCCAGTTTAATGATATTACACAAAAGCACACCACAATGACATGAATCAATTATGTACTTTATTCATTTACAATAAATATCAAAAGATACATCAATCTGATTGGAGCTAAGGGCATAACTGTCTAACACCTTTTCTTCTATGTTCTGCTGTTTTGTCCTCCATTCTAAATAAAAAAGTTGATAGAGATGAGCTTTCTAGTACCAAAATCTACAAAAGGGCCCCAACTGTTTCTCGTTTAGTTTTTGTAGATGATAGTTATATTTTCTCAAAGGCTGATTTTAGAGAAGCAAACTCTTTGTTGGAGGCCATTTCTGTATTTGAAAAAGCTTACGGGCAGCAGATGAATTATCAAAAGTCTGAAGTTTTCTTTAGTAAAAATATGCACCCCGAATTAAAAAAAAAAAAAAAAAAAAAAAAAAACATATCTTCAAGTATTTGCACATTAAAAAAGTGGAAACCCCTTCAATCTATTTGGGTTCAAAACCCTTATAGGCAGGAACAAGATGCAAACTTTTGGTCATTTGGCAGAGAGTTTCAAATAAGGCCAAAGGTTGGAAAGGTACCCTACTATCACAAGCAAGGAAGGAAATTCTCATAAAATCTGTCATTACTATTATTCCCTCATACTGTATGTCCTATTTTCTCATTCCAAAGGGAATTTGTAAGATCATGGTAGGCTACCAAAAAAGATTTTGGTGGGGGATAATGAAAATAAGAAAAAGGTAAGATGGATTAATTGGAATCGGGTTAGCAAAAACAAATTAAATGGGGTCTAGGCTTTAGGGACCCCATTCCTTTAATCTAGCTCTGCTAGCCAAATTAGTTTGGAGGCTGTGCTTGGATTCTTCTAGTATGTGGGCTAGAGTTTTGAAAGCAAAATATTATCCTGAGTCAAACTTTCTCCTAGCCCCCTAGAGAAGCAATGCCTCTTGTGGTTGGAGAAGTATCCTGGCTGACAAAAAGATTATAGAAGGAAAAGTGTTTTGGAAAATAAGTAGTGGCCAATAAGTGAAAATATGGGATGACCCTTGGATCCTAGACCAAAATAAAAGGTCTTTGAAACCAGTAAAGGTCTTTGAACTTATAGACCAAAATAGAAGGAAATGGGATGAAAATAAGATTCTTAATATGTTTAGTCCAGCTATAGCTCAAAAAATTCTAAATTTGGAGCTATCTGTTAATCAATGACCGAACAAGTTGATTTGGACTAGAAGTAAAAATGGCAAATTCTCAACCTGATGGAGGGTGATTTGGCCTGACATCGTAGCACGGGGACACGTTGACACAACCTTGCATAAGTGACAACTCAGCGTGACAGCCTGGCCATAACTCGGCGTAACGAACTCGTCGGAGCCCGGTCGGACAACTCGGTGGATGTGGCAACTCGTCGGGAAGTAACATCCAGCTTACCCCGAATTCTCTCTAAGCGAGGAGTCCCGAGCTCTTCCTAAGACCCGAGCTCCTCCCAGTGAGCCCCGAACTCTTCCTTCCTGAGAAGGGAACACCCCGATCTGCGGCTAAGTATTCCAAATTGGAAACACTTCAGGTAAACACCATTAACACTCTTGTCCATACTTGCCTAAGGCTCGCCTCAAGCATGAGCACCTTGGCACACCCCTAGCACCTCGGTGTAAGGTAGCTCAGCCCAAGGTAGCTCGATGCAAAGTAGCTCGACAACCTATAGGAAAGATCTACTTGACAGCAGTACCTGCCGAATCTGGAGGTTGCGCCAACGTCCCTCGTCAGGCAACGTCGTGCCCTGCCATTTCTGCAAGATGTGGCACGCTTGACAGGTCCGTACCCTGCAACAGGTGCCTACATCCGCCACCTCGGCTCTGGCAGTAACGGCCGCGGCAGAGGCGGTTACGCCTGATTTGACAGATCTCCAATATAAAAGGACCCCGATCCCCAAGGAGAAAAGGTACTGAACTTGCGCCTTCGGCACTCTTAGCTCTCTCTTTACATTCTCTACAGTTCTCTCAGAGTTCTAACTTAAGCATCGGAGTGTTCCTGCCGGGCGAGCTCCCCGGGAATTCTTCACCTTCCTCTTCATCTCAGGTACCGTCCATCACCAGCTAGGAGCTAGGTTTCTACCAGCAAGGAGTGCCTAGATCGCGCTACATCATTTGGCGTCGTCTGTGGGAATCACTTCAAAAAGCCTTCCTCCAATCTCTGCAACTCTCAGAACTCAGCATCCATGGCTTCCTCCAGCAATGCTGGACGAGGTGCAAACCAAAACACCTCTGAGGAGCAACCCCAAGCTTCCCACTGTCTGCATTGGACAGTTCACCGTCCCCCTCTCTGCGGACGGAGTTCCCAGCCTGAATGTGCCTTAGACAGTGGCACCTGTGAACCTTCCACTTCCTTCCACGATTGGAACAACCTTCACTGAACCCTCCATTGTTCCTCCGATGGCCAGCCAAAACCAGCTTGAAGACTTGATGCAATGCATGCGAGCTATGCAAGGTCAAATGCAACAGTTCCAACAATTTCAACTCTATCAGAAACAAGTGCTGCATCAATTTTCCCAGTATCAGTATCAACAACAGTTTCCTCCACTACCTCAAGCCCAGAAGTTGCTTCCTCATCGGCATCCGGCCACGCAACAGGCCAAGCCTCGCCGTCGGAACGAACGTCCTTCTTACCGGGGAGAGACCTCGACATCATCGCACGGCAGGAAGGAGAGACCAGCTACCCCTGCCTCGCAGCCTACAGTCAGGTCAGATCCTCTCAGCCAGTTAGGCCCGCGTTGCCTCAACATTCGCAATTCGAGCTCCCGCTCGCCGAAAACCAGTTCGAGGTACTGACCGCAGATTTGAGGCAAGGCCTCTCAGTTCGCAGCTACCACTAGCAGTCCGAGCCCCTCCCTGGGCCCATTGTGATCGGTAATACAAAGGCTAGCAGTACTAATGCTAAGCCAGCAAAGAAGCAGCGGAGGCGTTGCCGAGCTCACTGAGCTGCCACTCATGACCTGCCCGATCTCAAGGGTAAGGAAGAGGTAAGCTCGGGTGAAGTAAAAGCTACTCAACTTCTCTCAGTTCCATCCCCCCTATCTCCAGAACTCCTTGTTGTTCCTATGCCCAAGGACTTTAAAGTTCCCCTGTTGGATAAGTATGACAGATCCTTCAATCCTAATGACCATGTTGACACCTTCAAGTCCCAGATGCACTTGGCGAGGGCCAGCGAGTCTTGCATGTGCGTGGCTTTCTCCATCACCTTCAAAGGGGTGGCCCGCACATGGTACCAGAACCTTGCACCCGGATCAATAAGAAGCTGAGCGCAATTCATGCAAGTCTTCACTTCTCATTTTGTCACCAGCAAGCGATGCCCCAGAACCCAAAAGAGCCTCCTTGGCATTGTCCAGAGGGAGGGAGAGTCCATCCGGAGTTATGTCAAGCGGTTCAATGATGCTTGTTTGCAGATACCCGACCTGGACCCCGCAGTTCGGCTCACTGCGACCAAGAGGGGCATCATGCACAAGGAATTCAAGTGGAAAGTGGTTGTTAATCACCCCAAGACTGTGACCGAGTTCCTCAAGCTCGCAGATCAGTTTATAGGGACGGAGGAGGAGATCAATCAGAAAGGAAAACAGGCCCTTGAGAAAAGAAAAAGGGAAATAGAGCCCTCAACTCAGGGTGATAGCAAGAAGAAGAAGGACCAAGCTCGGGGTGCAAGGCCAGGTCAGCCTTTCCGAGCTCCAACGGCAGAGAGGACGGACTACACGCCCCTGAACGCGAAGCGGGCCGAGATCCTTATGGCGATCAAGGACGCCCCGTATGTGAAGTGGCCACCTCGGCTGAAGGCGGATCCTAGTGTAAGAAATAAAAATTTGTATTGTAATTTCCATAAAGACCACAGTCATAGTACCGAAAATTGTAAAAACCTCCGTGATGAGATAGAGGAGCTCATCCGTCGCGGATACTTAAGAAATTTTGTACAGAATAATAATAATAATAATGAAGCAGGTCGGCAGGGGGAGCAGAGTAGAGATGCTCCCGAATCCAGCAAGCAAGCAAAGCAGCCACAGAGGTAGCCCCCTGAAGAAAGACCAGTTCAGGGAATTATTCATGTGATTGTTGGAGGATCAATCGTCGCGGGCTGCACCTCGGCTGCAGCTCGGACATCAGCTCACGAGGCCGCCAGGGAAGAGTAGAATCCCCCGAAGCGGCCAAAGACCGAACACCCAATCTTCTTCACAGAGGAAGATGCGCGTGGGGTCCACTACCCCCCATGATGACGCGCTCGTCATAAAGATAAAGACCAATGACTAGTCCTCGTCGACTCTGGCAACTCGACATATATCATTTTCAAAGCAGAATTTGACAAACTTCAGCTCTAGGAGAGCGATCTCAAGCCTGTGAGCACTCCCTTGGTAGGTTTCAGCGGAGAGGAAGTCAGGCCCCTGGGAAGAGTCACCGTACCTGTGGAGGTCGGCACCTGACCTAGCATGGTAAAGCTCAACCATGATTTCTTGGTGGTTGCAACTCCCTCCCCGTACAATGCCATAGTAGGTCGGCCCATCCCATGCCTTATGAGCGGTGGTCTCCACCTATCTAGCGATTGAGTTTCCTACGGACTTCGGAGTCGGGGTGGCGCGAGGCGATCAGCTTGAGTCCCGCAAGTGCTATGTCGCCATCCTCAAAAGAAAAGCCAAGGTGGTAGACGACCTCGAGCTGGAGTGACCTGCGGAACAGTGCGAGGAGCGAGCTGCACCCACAGAAGAGACTGTCTCCATCCCAGCATCGACAGAGAACCTAGCTCGGACACTTCAGATCGGTGCTTCTATCGAGGAGCCTCTGCGATCCCAACTGGTAAGTTTCTTACTTGAAAATTTAGATGTTTTTGCATGGTCCGCGGCAGAGATGCCCGACATAGACCCTAGAATCATAACTCACAAGCTTAATACTGATCCTGTAGTTAGGCCCGTTAGACAGAAGAAACGCAACTTAGCCCCAGAACGATGGAGAGCAGTTGACGAGGAGGTCGAGAAGCTCCTCGTAGCCGACTTTATAAGAGAAGTCCATTACCCAAGCTGGGTTGCCAACCCTGTTCTGGTAAAAAAGGCTAATGGTAAATGGCGCATGTGCGTCGATTATACCGACCTGAACCGAGCTTGCCCAAAGGACTGCTTTCCACTCCCCATGATCGACTGTCTAGTGGACGCGACCTCAGGGCATGAGTTGTTGAGTTTCTTAGACGCCTATTCGGGCTACCTAGCCGACGAAGAAAAGACTTCCTTCATAATCGAGCTCGGCTTGTACTGTTACAAGGTCAAGCCCTTTGGGTTAAAAAATGCCGGGGCAACCTTTCAGAGACTTGTAAATAAATTATTTGAGCCATTGATTGGCAGAAAAATAAAATGTTATGTAGACGACATGGTCGTCAAAACCCAATTTTCACATGATTTAATACAAGATTTGCATTCAGTTTTTGAAATTTTGTGTAAGTTTAACATGAAATTGAACCCGAATAAGTGTGTCTTCGGTGTTACCTCGGGTAAATTCCTAGGGTACATTGTTAACCGGCGCGGCATTGAGGCTAACCCAAACAAAATTAAGGCAATCCTAGAAATGAGACCACCCCGGAAATTGAAGGAGGCTCAGAAATTGAACGGTCGTATAGCTGCTCTGAGCCGTTTCATATCCAAATCGACAGATCGCTGCCTGCCTTTCTTTAAGGCAATAAAAAGCAAAGGCTTTGAATGGACCGAAGAGTGTCAGCTCGCGTTCGACGAGCTCAAAAGGTACCTCGCCAGCATCCCAGTCTTAACCCGACCCGAAGAAGGTGATGTTTTAGAGTTGTACCTCTCGGCAAGTGACGAGGTGGTCAGCTCAGTACTAATAAGAGAACTAGATTGGGTCCAACGACCCGTCTACTATGTTAGTAAAGTGTTGCAGGGAGCAGAGACGAGGTATCCCAAGATAGAAAAGCTGGCCTACGCACTAGTCATCGTAGCCCGGAACCTCCGCCCGTACTTCCAAGCTCACACTATCATCGTCCTTACCAACAAACCTCTGAGGCAAGTCCTGCTCAAGCTCAAGGTCTCCGGTAGGTTGACGAAGTGGGCCATCGAGCTCAACAAGTACGATCTCCAATACAAGCCGCGAACTGCTATCAAGGCCCAAGCCTTAGCAGATTTTGTCACAGAAATGCACCTTTAGCTTCGAAGTCCCCAGGCTAGTCGAACACGAGGCCCCTAGCTCGAGCGAGCCTGAGGTTCCCAGGCCGGTTGAGCTCGAGGACCGTGAAGTAGTAACCAGCGCGGCGTCTCTCCTAGTGAGACCAAGCGCGAACTGGGACGAGGAGCCCTGGATCCTTCATGTAGATGGCTCGTCAAACCATCAGGGCAGCGGAGCTAAGATCGTTCTGTACGGGCTAAGCGGTGTGAAACTGGAGTATGCACTACGCTTCGAGTTTGCGGCATCCAACAATGAAGTAGAGTACGAGGCATTACTAGAGAGACTGGCTCTAGCAAACGAAGTGAAAGCCAAACACATTGTCATCTGCAGTGATTCTCAGCTCGTGGTCAACTAGGTTACGGGTGAGTACGAAGCTCGCGAGCCGACCATGATCACTTAGCCAAAGTAAGAGAGGATCTCCTCAACTTCCAATCACACTTCATCCAGCAGATCCCAAGATCAAAGAACGATGAGGCCGATGCCCTATCCCGGTTAGCCAGCACTAGTGATAACACCATAAGAACCGTGTATATAGAGAACTTACCTCGGCTTAGCATTCTCGGGGGGGGAGAGGAGGTCGCTCCCGTCGTTCAACCAGAGCCGAGCTGGATCGATTTGCTCGCGAGCTTCCTGCTACACGGAACCCTCCTTGCAGATCGTAATGCTGCCAGAAGGGTAAAGCGTCAGACAGCCAAATACGTCATGATAGACGGACGGCTGTACCAAAAATCCTACACGCTCCCCTATCTGCACTGCTTGCAACCCTCTGAGGCCGAACTTATCCTCCGCGATACTCATGAGGGCCTATGCAGCGGACACTTGGGGGGCAGAGCTCTCGCCCAAAAAGCACTACGATAGGGATATTACTGGCCAACGATGAAGGCAGACGCGACCGAGTTCGTCAAAAAATGCGACAAGTGTCAGAAGCACACCAACATCCACCACCAGCCCGCCGCCCCTAAAATATCTTACCAGCCCGTGGCCATTCGCACAGTGAGGGATCGACATACTCGGCCTATTCCCACCAGCAACAGGGCAAAGGAAGTTCCTAGTGGTGGCAGTCGATTATTTTACTAAGTGGGTTGAGGCTGAACCCCTCACAACGATCACAGCTCGGAATGTGCAGAACTTCTTCTAGAAGAGTATAGTATGCCGCTTCGGACTACCTTGAGTATTGATCTCCGATAATGGTAAACAGTTCGAGGACATCAAATTCCAGAACTGGTGCAAGGACATGGGAATACAGCAAAACTTTACCTCGGTAGCGCACCCTCAAGCAAACGATCAAGCGGAAGTCACAAACAGAGCCATTCTCCGCGGACTGAAGGCACAACTAGACTGCGCTAAATGACTATGGGCGGACGAGCTACCCAGTGTTCTATGGGCTTATCGGACCACGGTGAAGACCGCTACAAGAGAGACTCCCTTCAACCTCACCTATGGCATTGAGGCAGTTATCCCAGCTGAAATCGAGGTTCCCACGCTACATCTAGAAGCGCACGACGACAAAGCAAATGAGGACAAGCTACGCACCAACCTCAACCTATTTGATGAGGTATGGGACCTCGTGTACATTAGGACCGCGACCTACCAGCAGAGAGTAGCTCGGTACTACAACGCCAGGGTCAAAAAGCAGAACTTCCACGTCGGAGACCTGGTCCTTCGAAAAGTTATGGTGCCTGAACCCGGTGTTGGTAAGCTCGGGCCAAATTGGGAAGGACCCTACCGAGTAAAGCGGGTGCTCGGGGAAGGTACAAACGAGCTTGAAACCCTAGAAGGGAAACAAGTACCCCGGGCATGGAATATTATTAACTTAAGGCAATATTACCTATAAATTACCAAACTTAGTGGACTACAAGTTGCTCTCTGAGCCTAAGGGCCAAAATGCCGAGCTAACAAAAAGACCTCGGCACTGTAAGACCCAGGCACCTCTTCAGCATGGGTAGACTCTAGGAGGGTGTGACTAAGTCACTCCTCCAGCCAAAGGGCTAAAACGCCGAGCTAAATAAGGGCATCGGCACTACATATGACCTAACCGCCTCATTAGCATAGGCTTAGTACGCCAAGGACGCAAGTAGCTCGGGTGTGAACCCTATGGTGCATATCCCACCTCAGTATACAACAGGTTGGACCCGCTAGGGACAACCATCAATTCAAGTAACCTAGGAGTAGACAGGTCAGGCATATGCCTTACTATGTCGGTCACCTCGGTGTACGTTATAAAAACCACTCCTACAAAGTACAGGGAGACAGTTTGGGGTGATGACAGTTGAGAAACCCTACTCTATGCACTTAACTCTATAGCTCAGATAAAACAATCATTTCGGCAAAAGAATAAAGTGACACTTGGCAAAAAACAAATTTCATTAATGGAAAGTTCTATACAATGAACTCGATAAAAAAAAGAAGAAGAAACTAAGGATGAGCTCGTAGGCTCATAGTACAAGGACAACTATTTTGGGGGCTCATCGTTTCTGCTCGGGACCTCCTCGGGAGCTTCGGCCAGGTCGGTGACATCTACCTCTTCGTCGCCACCCTCCTCTTCGGAATCCGGATCCTCTGTAGGTTATCGGGCTATGTCGTTTGTGATCCGTGAAGTGGTGATGGCACTTGTGTCGAGCTCGGGGTACGTGTGCCTTATCAACCACCTACTAAGCTTGAAGCCCTTATGATAGGCCTCCCCCAGCACGGTATCGAACCTGTCTAACTTGACATAGTCCATAACGGCCTTGACCTTTGTCTCCTCTATGGCCTGGGTGAAGATCTCTGTTTTCTCCTCAATATCAGCCTTGAGGAACCCCACCTCGTGCTCCAGGGCTCCCTTATCCTCCTTAAGGCCTTTCACCTCGAGCTCCAAGGCCCCCTTGTTTGCCTTGAGGGCGTTCACCTTGCTCCTCAGCCCGTCCCTCTCGCATGCCAACTCTTCTTTCTCCGCCATCAGTGCTTCGATGACATTCTTCTGAGCTGAAGCATCGCTCTCCAGCCGATGGATTTGGTCGCGAGCTGCCCTCAGATCGGTGTGGGCTGCGAGCCGAGTCCTCGGCAGCCAGAGCCTGCTTCAGGTGCCTCTCGGACTGAAGGGTCAAGGCGTGCACGACAGAGTTCACTTGATAAGAGAAGATCGGTTAGCACTGAAGAGATAATAACAAAAAAAAAAAGAGAGAGAGAGAAAAGAAGTCTTTAGAACTTACCACCATATAGTGGGTGGCAGCCTGGGCCCCGAGCTGACCTGGAGTGAGGTCGGCCCATTCGGAAACCTCTTCAGCATAGACAACCCCCTTGCTCTTCCGAAGGCTGCAGTGTAGGATCAGGATACTCCGGGCTCCCTCTTGACTCCCCGAGCTAGAAATTGCCGTCCCGGTTGTGCGAATGGGCTCGGCGAAAGCTTCAGCTGCAGCATCAGCGGCCTTGGCAGTGACCTCGGGCTCCACAGCTACCTTTGGAATAGGCTCTGCCGATGTCTCGGGCTCCTGAGGTCGTAAGATCTCCTCCAAATCGATGAGACCTCCCGCGCCTCGTGAGACTGGACTTCGATAGGGTCACCCTGAGCCGAGGTACCCACCTCGGGCTCATCCAGTTGACTAAAACTGGACATAGTGAAAGAAAGAAACGAACTGGAAGAAATAAGGAAATTGAAAGGAAAGCTAAGGGGACTCACCAAGGAAAGCAACCGAACTGGGGAGAATTGACCTGAGCTGGAGACCTTAGACGCGAGCTCAAGACGAATGTTGAGAACTTATGGCGAGGGAAAAATGACCAGGACCCCCACTATTTATAGCCACTGTACTCGGGCATCAACGGTCAAGATCAAGACGATCTGACGACTCTCAAGAAAACCTGCTACGTGACCCCCGAGGCAAAATCCGTTTAGCGCATTTTTTGACGTCCGCGGAGTCCATAGATCGCGTGATGTCCGCGCGTTGACTGTACGCGACCTAGGTTGCCCTTGATCGAGCCGAGCAGTGAACTGGTCCGACCAATGAGCTGCCCGACAAGAAGGCCTGAGCTCCAAGCCAAATCCACCCGGCACACTACGGACTCCTTGCGCTTGGTCAGAACCCCCAGCACGGGGAGTGGGGGGCAATTGATGGAGGGTGATTTGGCCCGACCTCGTAGCATGGGGACACGTGGACACAACCTGGCATAAGTGACAAATCAGCGTGACAGCCTGGCCATAACTCGGCGTAATGAGCTCGCCGGAGCCCGGCTGGACAACTCGGTGAATGTGGCAACTCGCTGGGAAGTAACATCCAGCTTACCCCGAATTCTGTCTAAGGGAGGAGCGCCCCGAGATCCCTCCAAGCGAGGAGTCCCGAGCTCCTCCCAGTGGGCCCCGAACTCTTGTCCATACTTGCCTAAGGCTCGCCTCAAGCAGGAGCACCTCGGCGCACCCCCCAGCACCTCGGTGTAAGGTAGCTCGGTGCAAAGTAGCTCGGCAACCTGCAGGAAAGATCTACCTGACAGCAGTACCTGCCGAATCTGGAGGTTGCACCCACGTACCTCGTCAGGCGGCGTTGTGCTTGCCATTTCTGCAAGATGTGGCACGCCTGACAGGTCTGTACCCTGCAACGGCTGCCTGCATCCGCCACCTCAGCTCTGGTAGTAACGGCTGCGGTAGAGGTGGTTACGCCTGATTTGACAGATCTCCAATATAAAAGGACCCTGATCCCCAAGGAGAAAAGGTATTGAACTTGCGCCTTCTGCACTCTTAGCTCTCTCTTTGCATTCTCTGCAGTTCTCTCAGAGTTCTAACTTAAGCATCGGAGTGTTCTCAATGGGCGAGCTCCCCGGGAATTCTTCACCTTCTTCTTCATCTCAGGTACCGTCCGTCACCAGCTAGGAGCCAGGTTTCCGCCAGGTAGGAGTGCCCAGATTGCGCTGCATCACAACCAAATCATCAAATTTTATAGCTAAGTCCCTTTAGGAAGAGTCTGCAATGACTTTGACAAACCAAGCTTTGAGAGAAGTTATTGGAATCTTCTTTGGAAGCTTCCTATTGAACCAAAAGTTAAACATTTCCTTTAGAGATGCAGTTTAGATGGAATTGTTGTTAAAAGGAATCTATTTCGTAGGGGTTTGGTTACGGATAATACTTGTGAGAGATGTGAAAAAGAGCCAAAAACCACTATGCATGCTCTCCTCTTATGTGAAAATTCGAGATGTTTATGGCTGGGCTCTGGTTGGTATTAACCCAGATCATGCAAAGCAGTTCCCCTCCTTTGGAGGATGGCTAACAAATATTATAACCTCTTTGGGAAAAAATAACTGTGATATAATCTCGAAAATAACATTAATTTTATGGGAAATCTAGAAAGATAGAAATGAATTTCTCGGAAAAGATTTGAATCCTTTTGAGGGCTTTGTCCAATATCAATAGGTCAATAGCGGAGAGATATCATCTTTGCAGCAGAAATTGGAAGGCTCTTCCAGCTCTATTCCGAAGTCTACAGGTTTGGCGTGGCTCCCACCTAATAAGGGAGTGTTGAAAATGAATTTCGGTGCAGGTTTTTGACAATCAACAAAGCTTCCTTCGGTTTGTATTGCGTGACCACCTGGCTTCTGCTGGGGTGCAGGTTTTGGTCCACTAAAAGCTTGCTCGCCTTTAGCAGCAGAGGCAAAAGCCTTGTGGAAGGCAGTTTCTTTTGTTGATCATCTTGAGCTATCAAATGTCCTTTTTGAAACCGATTGTGCTAACTTGGTTAAATCTTGTAATTCTGGAATTGATGTGGATCCTGAAATTTGTTTTTGCTGTCGAGACATTAAGGAAGTAGCTAAGAGAAGAAACTATAGCTTCATCGCTTGTTCGAGTCCAGGAATGGAGTGGCGGATGCTGTAGCAAAGAAAGGGCTCCATTCTATTTTCTAGTCCAGCTCCGCTCTACCTTTGTGTCTGTCTGATTTTCTGTTAAAAGACTATCCTGTGTGCTTCTGATTAGTGGTTGTATTGTTCTTGTTTCTTTGTTTAATGAATTACCTTTTTTTTTCACAAAAAAAAAAAAAAAACCTAGAACACCCGTTTCAGGAAATCACCTCCACCTCGATCCGATGCTATCTGTCAAGCGTCTATTTTTTGAGAGTTGAAGATACTTAAGTGTTGCAATGGAAAATTCAATACCTACCTGTCACTACCCCCAAAGTGGAAGGTACCTGTCTGTAATTTACCCTATTTCCAATTATTGACTTTAGGAACTTTGCTCTTCTTCTAATAGATGTACATTTGCTTGAGTGTGCGTTCTGTGTACCCGTGGGTGCACTGGACGCATAAACCCGCCAATCACAGGCGACCACGTCAGCATACTTTAACATTAATAGGCCTTCACCCGTTAGCTAAAGGGGTCCGATTGAATCGAACACCTGGATGTTCAATCTCCCTCACCCAGAAGCATCCACTAGTGATCTCACTGCACACCGACAAGGGTGACTTACTAGAGGAGGCTGGGGAGTTTCACCGATTGAAGTGATCAGAACATCCAAAGCCAGCCGGGACGCGATCGCCAAGTGGTACATGATGTCGTGGAATTTGGCGGTCTCCATTGTCATCATCAACTGGAGCTGTTACGCCTTCTCTTGCGTGAAGAAGCCCGGAGCGAATCGAGGACTCAGCTGTGCCATTGCTGATGCAGAATCAGATTTTTCCCTTGTCTTAAACATTGCAAAAACACCTGGATTGAAATTCCTCTCAACCATCCTCGCCCGAAATATTTCAACACCTTAGACCTTGCTGCTCCACCCCTTATTCATTCCAAGAATAGCCTCAAATTGAGTCCTGCTTGTTCAGTTAACAATTCAAGCAATGGGGACAACCAATTCACCACTCTGTCTCCGAGTCTGAGTTCGAAATTTAACCCATGTTGTTACTACTGTTGAAGCGACTGAATATATAGAGAGAGAAATTATAAAGAAAAAAATAAAAAATATATATATTAAATTATAAATATTATATTATTTTATATAATATATAAAATACATATTATGTATTTTATAAAATATATAATGCTGAGTTAAGTCGGACCGGGTTCGGACCGGATTTTTTTGACAAATCTCGAGTCCAGCCTGAAATACAATCGGACTTACTGTGTTAGGCCTGAGGTCAGACCCGCGGACCTAATTACATGACCAAGCCCAACTGAAATACAGGCCGGACCGGGCCATCAAACTACCTGGCCATGAACAGGTCTAATTAATACTTGGTAACTTACCGAGGTGATGCTCTCCATGAGCCGTTCTAATCTATCATATGCTTTTTCTGTATTAATTTTATAAGCCACAAAATTTGTCCAGCCTTTCTTGTGCTTCATTGTGTTTAGAATTTTGTACGCAATTAATATATTGTTCATTACATGTCTAGCCTAAACAAACACCGGTTGATAAGATGAGAGATTAATTTTCCCAATAATGGCTTCACTTTGTTTATCAATATTTTTGCTATTATTTTATATACTATATTGCACAAATTTATGGGTTTGTAGTGTTCAACCCTCTTAATTTTTGGAATCAGTGTAATGCATGTTCTATTCAATTGCTTATTTAATTCTTCGGAGTGGAAGAAAGCCTTGACTATAGGGGTGTTAATGGACCGGTTTTGGGTTGGACTCCGTTCAAATCAAAATTCATTTGGACAGATTGGACGGACCAATAAGACATTAAATTTGGATGGACTGAACGGACCAATATGACATTGGATTAGACCTGATCCGTCCATAATGAATTTATATTGGATTGAGCCAATTTCTGGTCCATTGATAGAAGATTAGAACATAGGTATCAATGGATCAGGTTTGAGTTGAAACCAATCTAAATTAACAGAAATTTGAATAGATTGAACAGTTTATGAACCAGTCCATTACAAATGCACCTGGTCCATTGTAATGGACCAGGTACTCACATTAGACTGGACCGGATTGGACCAAATCCAGTCCAATTGATACCCCTGCTTGACACCTTTCACAGTGTCCCCAATAATGTGCTAGTGTTTTTTTATAGAATTTAGCTTTTAATCCATTAGGGCCCGAGGCCTTATAGTCTTCGGTTGAATTAATGGCTTCTAATAGTTCCTCTGGTTGTACTTCTCTTACTAATCTTTCATTTTCCTTTTATGTCGCACCTAGTCTACTAACCTCTAAGAACTCCTACATATTATTCACATTCCAAAGTCGTAGTGAATTTAACCAGGTGACAGTCGATGTATGAAAATTTTTATATTTATGAAAGAAAAATATATATTCACATATCATTATCATCATTATTATTATTACTACTATTGTTTTGTACGTCATGCCTAATACTGCGGTCCGATCCATTTTATAGCGCTTGAATTCTTGATTTATTATGAACAGTAAGGCCATACAAGCTACCCTTGTACAACTATTTCCTGTTTGTTGTGTTTATTGTATTGATCCATGCACACAAATTCAATGATCGTAACCATCTGATCGGGTCTAATTAGCATATTATCAACTATCAAATGGTTCTTAATTGCCATAGGAAAAGATTTGTATGATGGATTGGATTATTTAAAAATATCAATTGGGTTGGTAAGGACAAGTTTAAGGTCAAAGTCAGGCCCAATCTGAGCCTAAGGTCGAACCTAATCTGTTCAAATATGGGCCCTCCCCTCTTGCACTGCATTGAAATTTGATGCATATATTCAGGTCAGGCGTGGGCTTGGGCAGGGCTAATCTCAAAGAGTTCACTTTTATTACGATGTGCAGGACTAAAACAGAAAATCATCGTCTTAGATTTATTGTAGTGGTCCTACTAAGAGTTCATATCATCTAATGCAAAGTGGGGTCATGGATGGTAGACAATGTATGCCCTTAGCTCCAATTAGATTGATGTACAGATACATTTATTGTAAATGAATAAAAGTACATTGTTATTTCCCATTGATATTAGTATGTTTTTATAAAATTACCTCTTACATTAGACACTTATGAGACTCGTGTTAATTTAGAATATTTTCAACCGTTAGATAGACTTGGGGAGTTTATCCTAGCAAGACTGACACTAATGTGCTGCTGAAGAAGTTGGGCAGCTTGTCTCAGCTGCCAGGGTTAGACCTAAAGCACATGTAGTGTGTGTTTGGATGAAACACTAAACCCAGACCATATTCCAATTATGCCATGGACCTTGGAGATTGATGGGCAAAACTGGAAAGTTATACACAACTCTTAAACTTGATTACGGTACCACATTAGGTGTTGGATTGGGTTGTCTTTGATATGTTAATCAGTGAGATCCATTGAGGGTCAAAACCTAGGTATGTTGAGACAGTCTGAGAATTCATTTGAGTAGGTGATCATAGTGATAGGATCACCTGTGTTACTGAATCAGCTTCACCTACACACTGCGCCACCTTTAGTGGAGGCTAGTTTTGGGACTGATTTGGACATGAACTTCCACCTTAGGATCTGCATTTGTGGTGTCTGTATTAGGTATAAGTCTCCATCTTTTATTGGTTTCAAATCTAGTCTGCTTCAATGCAAGATCGATCCTGAAAAGTGTAGTTTTTCAAAACATAGGGAATTCAATTCCCAAAAGGATTAGGAAATTTTTGAAATTTTGCACAGCCACCTAGCATGGTTCGACCATTCATATGATCGATCATAACCCTTCCAACAGTGGTATCAAAGCACTAGGTTCAGCCCTTGGACTAAACCAAACCGGATTTGAATCAAAACTAAAATCGACAATAACTAGTCTAGTCGATTTGAGCAATTAGTAGAAAGCTCTGAGATCCGAGAATTCGGTTCTCAGAGTGGGCCAATGATCTAATATATATATATATATATATATATATATATATATATATATATATAATTGTTCTATTTTGGATTCTTAAAATCTTGGGCTAAAAGTGTGGTAGATCAAATTCTTGATGGTGGCAAAATTTGTGCACACTGAATTTATTAATTTGATTATTTAGTCTGAAATTAATTATTTTTCTTTTCTAGAAAGAATGTATTTGGTTTTTCTGATGTAAGCAATAGAAATTAGGGTTTTCTATTTTTTTTACATCGAAAAAATTGTTGGATATTGCAAAGAAGACAGAGATTGTAGATAGAGATCGATCTGCAGATTGCAATTTCGTAGGGATGCAATTTTTATCTAGACTGGTTTCGTATCCTAAACCTAGTGCTCACGTTTGAGAAATTGGACAAAGTTGCCAAAAACCCAACATCGGAACGTCCGGGTGATAGGGCTTCTGAGGCAAGAATGGGAGAATATAAGGAATGAGAAGAGAAAAATTCTCTTGCCCAGTGTTATGTCATAGCCTCCTTAGATAATTCTATGTAGAGACAATTTAACAAAATTGATATCTGCAAAAATATCCTAGATAGTCTAAAAACCATACATGAGGAGAATAATTGTTCTGCAAGAAAAATGGTCCTCAAACTGCTAGACCACAAGGATGACCGAAAGTCAACCAATTCAAGACTACGTCATGCGGACGATAGGTTATATAAATGAATTGGAGGCTCTTGGCTCCCAACTTGACGATGACACCAAAACTGATGCCGTCTTAAAATCCCTACCTTCATCCTTCAATAAATTTTAAATAATTAATCATTATTTAAAAAGTTAAAAATATAAAACAATTGTATACTCTTATATGCTTTATTGTTTAGCTTTCCTTAACAAATCTCATGCGATGCACGAGTCCCTGCTAGTTAGGGATATTATGTGATAAAGATAAATTTGAGTGTCGTTGAGTTAGGATAAGATAGGATTTGTATTTGAGTTAAATTAGGATAGAAGAGTTTGAGTTGATGTGGGTTTGTCCGTATCATTCTATAAATTGTGATGTAATTCTCATTTAATGCAATGCAATTTATCTAGGATTAAAAGACTTAAATCTCCCCTGAGTTTTCTTGTAAATACTGAAATATCCCCTCTTTTGTTAAATTGGACTAAGACCTCCCATGTGAAATCTAACGGGAATCATTAAAAAGTCTTTTTTATCCTTACTACTTCATATTTTCAAAATAGGGTAATCTCTCATTCCATATATATTTTTTGGTTTTGTTGTCTTAACCCATCCACTAACTTTTCCAACCAACATTTCAAAGAGTTTAAAATAAAAAGAATATTAAAATAGAGGATTTATATAGACTAAAAAGAAGATTTATTGAACTTTAAAACCAATAAATGCAATAAGTATGGGATTTTCCTTGGGGAGGTTTGAAAATTAAACAAGATTTTTGGGAGTGTTGCTTAGTATTGATCCAGAGAAGCCATCTGCGATTGAAAATAGAGGAGTAAAAGAAAAAAAAAAAAACTAGAAATTTAAATTAGAAAGGTAGAAGGGATTTGGTTTATTTACATATAGACATCTCTGCAACGTTAGGGGGAGTTCTTTTCTAGTGTTTAATCCTTGCTCAAATAACATAAATAATTATTCAAATAAAAAAAAAAACTTGAATTGATTCATACCCATCATCTCATTGAACTTAAGCACATTGTAATTCCTTTTATCACACCTGATATCATTGAGACCTCTAGAAAACGTCAATTCCTGCCTATTCTTTTCACTTAACACAACCAATTTTTCATTGGATACCCCTTTGCATGCTTTTAACTTAAAACCATTTGTCAAATCAAACCCCAATCCTAACAACTTTAAGGCCCTGACCTCAATTGGCTCATCCATCACTATCCTAACTAAGAAAGTAAACTAAAGGCTGAAACTTTGAATTTAATGTTGCAAAGAACAGCTTTGAGCATGGTGCCCTTATTATTTGTGATGAAAACAAAGAAACAAACCCAATTAATTCATTGTAGAAGTCTTGGAGATGAAACTTGTGCTTGTTGTGGAGTTAAACAACATCATAGAAAATGGAGAGAGAGAGAGAGTGATTTGAATTGCTAAAAGGGATCAAAGGGATCATAAAGGGAACATTTGGGTTTTCAAGAAAAATTAAATAACCCACATATGATGTCACATTTTAACAGATTTTGATGAATATATCACTTAATATGAGAGGTCTTAAGTGGCATTTGATAACACTTTTCAGATGTCTAAAGCTTGAAAGCTTTTCTTTTTAGATGCCATTGGCATTTGAGTTTAGGTCTGATTAGAGGAACTGAAACACATTCTGATATGAACTGGTAAAACATGGTTTACAAGAATCAAACTTGATAAAATGACATTAATGCCCTCATTATTGTCATCTATATACAACAACAACAATGCCCTCACTATTGTCATTATTATTATTATTATTATTATTATTTACTAATAATAAATCAATATTGATTATTACTTAATAAATATTATTTATTTATTTAAATAAATAATAATATTTATTTAATAATACTTGTAGTAATAATAATAATAAAAATATATTATTATTAAATAATAATTATTATAAAATTATAAATAATATCATTTTATTTTAAATAAATAATAATGTTCAGTATTAATGTCTATATAGTAATAAGAATATTTCATAATATATAATTAAAATATTTTTATTTATTGTTAGTTAATAATGATAAATAAATAATATTTTTAATTAAATAATAAATAAATATTTATTTAAAAATATATAATATTTGTTTATTAATAGAATACTATTTTTATTTAATATTCTTTTTATTATCAAACAATCTATTTCTAAGGGTAAAATAGTAAACTTCACAATTTCAGATGTTGGAGAATTGCTCCAACTTTCTTTTCAGATCTCAGACACAAATAATATCTTTTTAACTTTTCAGATTTCAGATTTATCGAATGCCACCTTAGTCCAATTTGAAAAAAGATTATGAAAAAATTCAGGGGAGGTTTAAGTCCTTTATCCATTATCTAGCCTTCTTGATATTTTACAAAGAATTCCAAAACCCGAAAAAAAAATAGATATCCGGAGAGAAAAGAGAGTACACCTAACATAGACGACGACGTTTTAAATTTTAATCTATTACCATATTATAAAATGCAGTTGTCGACATCAGCCTGCTCTCTCTTGTTTCTTTATTCTTTTAGAATTTTGCGATTTTTTTGTTTGGAAAAAAATAAAGCATGAGTTATTCACAACCGATTCAGATTTCTTTTTATTAGGAAACTCTAATTATTCCCCTATAAAACATGGCCATCTTTTAACACCAGTTGGTACATTGCATTGGGCAATACTTCTAAGATTTTCCTACTCATGCCTTCCCCTCCCAAATTTACATTGGCTTGGTGAAATGAATTGAATTGATGAGACTTATAACCGTTTGTGGGATGATATTCCAATTCCATCAGAAAAGGGGATTAGACATAAAGGAGGTGATGTCCATGTCCTTGACTTACCACTACTTATGAACGATATTCTGAGAGAGAGAGAGATCTACTTTTTTAAATCCAAACAAGTCACCGGCCTTTCTTCTCATCTTTTTCAATCTTTTAAACTCGTGGAATCTGGAAGCTTAGCTGCTTAATTAGGCCCCGAACCCGTCACCTCCACCACGTCCTCATAAACTTTGTAGTTTGTATTCTCTCTCTCTCTCTTTCTCTGTATCTATAATTTCTCTATCTGATCTCTCTCTCTCTCAAAGCTTGAAGCCTTGAACTTGTTCAAAACTATACATGGAGGAACTTGTTTGCTTCTGCTTCTTGAGTCTCGACAATAGCTTTTGCTTTTGGAGATTTTGCTCAAGACCTCGCAGCTCATCCGAGCAATATCAACAAGTATAAAAAGAGTTATTTTGGTGGAGGAGGCATCAACTCTGATGATGATTTTGCTCAAGACCTCGCAGCCCATCCGAGCAATATCAACAAGTATAAAAATAGTTGTAGATCTGGTGGAGGAGGAGGCATCAGAGTTGATGATGATGGTCTTCAGGATTGAGGCTTCATGTTGGTCCGGACAAGCTGCGTTGTCTTGTGCAAAATCTCAGGAAAAACAAAAGTTTATATGTGCTCCATCCACCCCTGAATATGTATCCTTACTCCTTTCCTGATTGCACTTGCACTTGCACTTGTTACAGCCATAGACATGGTCATCATCATCATCATTTACAACTATTGCACCATTAAATGTTCATTGGTCACAGTTCATAACTATATACACTACGGTTCTGTTTGCTTTTCGGTAAGTTATTTACCTGGGTAAATTTACTTATCTGGATAAGTGTTTTCTAAAAAAGATTTACCCGGGTAAGTGCATTTACCCATGTTCTTTTATTTCTTAGATAAATAAGGCAATGACCATTTTAGCCATAAAAACTCATTATCAAAAGGGACATTTTTGTCCCATTCAAGTGCTAGTGACTTTCCCCCCAAGTGTAAAGGTTATTTATCCACCTAGAAGATGGGAGTGATACACAGGAAAATAAACTTTCCTTGGTCCCCACATAAATCTGAAAAAAGAACATGGGTTTCTTGGTCAATGGGAATCAAAATCCCATTGACCAACTTTCCCCCTCTCAAAATCCAAAAAAAGAATGCCCCCTAAGAGCAATTGGGCTGTTATCATCGATTTGATCATTGTCATCGTCCTCTTTTTTCTTATCCTTCTAAGCATCATCCTCATCCGAAATTTATAGACTATTCTGGTTTGGTGACAATCCACCCAGAAAAGATGTACAAACTAAATATCATCTCCTCTTGTTCTTATATTAAAAAATGGATACATTATTTAAACCTCCCCTGTATTTCTCTCCCAAATGCTTTTGACCTCTTCAAAATTATCTTCTATGTTTCCTTTTGCTTTCAGATTTTTCCAAATTATGCAACACATCAAACTTTGGCTCTGATCATCTAGATTGATGTCTAGGAGTAAAATAAGCAGAAATCAAACTTTTGACCTCATGAATGAATTTGGTATACCTGGCAAAGTTGTGCCATAGATTAGGGGAAGAACTTTTTTTTGGTAATAAAAAAAGACTAAGGAAGAACCTGTAGTTATTTAAATATATCAAGGTACCCTGATACGCCATAACCTAACACAAGCCTTTTCTTAATTTATTTTAGGAAAATTCCTGATTAGTACCCTGTACTTTGGGTCTAGTGCCATTTTGGTCCCTGAACTGTAAAATGTGACAATTCAGTACCCAAACTTTTAAAACGTGACAATCCAGTACCTGTTGTTAACTAGTTGTTAACCAACCGTTAAGTGGCATTTGAAAAAGACACAAATGCTCTTCAAGTGTTATTTAATTTTCTTTATCAACCATCTAAACGTTGATAAAAAATTAACAGTCCCAAATCTTTGCCTTTTCCATTCAACAAAGTTGGGGTCATGTTTGAGTGGGCATTCCGGTGACCCTAACTTTATTGAATAAAAGAGGCAAGGATTTGAAACTGTTATTTTTTTGTCAATGTTTGGATGGTTGATAAAGAAAATTAGATGACCCTCGAAGGGCATTTGTGTCTTTTCAAATGCCACTTAACGGTTGGTTAACAGCTAATTAGCAGCAGGTACTGAATTGTCATGTTTTGAAAGTTCGGGTACTGAATTGTCGCATTTTAAAGTTCAGGGACCAAAGTAGCATTAGGCCCAAAGTACAAGGTACTAATTGGGAATTTTCCCTTTATTTTTCCAAAAATAGGACAAGGGGTATGTCTAGGGCCTGGCTACCCTCTGAAATGGGCCAAAACGCCAAGAAAGCCTGTATTTTGTGTATCATTCACCCAATGCTATAATACAACACACCAAATATTAGGGGTGAGCAAGAAAAACCAAATCGAACCAAAAAATCAATCGAAACCGAACTGATCCGTTCAATTTCGGTTTGGTATTTAAAAAAAAAACAAAGGTACCGGTTCGGTTTTGATTAACCAATATAGAAAATCGGCGGTTAACCAAACTGACCGGTACACATATATTTCTATATATTATATACATTTATATATAAATATATATTTATAATATATAATATATTATTTATTATTTACAATCTAATATTATATACATTTTTATAATATATATTGTAGAAACAAAAAAAAAAACAACGAACCAAACTACCGATTAACCGATCAACTTCAATTCGGTTTCTGTTACCGGTTTTCCATAAACTGATAATAGTATATGATGTCAAA
Organism: Nelumbo nucifera; assembly: GCF_055504915.1. Taxonomy (NCBI): domain Eukaryota; kingdom Viridiplantae; phylum Streptophyta; class Magnoliopsida; order Proteales; family Nelumbonaceae; genus Nelumbo; species Nelumbo nucifera. Next base: position 85,498,160 of record NC_142651.1, read on the forward strand.
ACTTTGAACCTCCGCATATATGTTGAATTTTCCCACTAGTAAAACCAACAAGTGCTTAAATTTAGAGTACATCCTTTGGCTTCCAGTGGATCCACGTGTCCATAAGTCAATAACATAATTAGTTGAAGAGTTCATCTTTAATGGACAACAGAATATGATCAACCAAATTGTCTCTGGAATGAAAAACAGATAAAAGGATCTCAACAACCAATCATCACCATCAATCTAGTTGATAGTCTTCCTTAGCAATGTCAACAAGGGATAATGGATGCATACATGGATGTTGACACCAGTAATACCATGGATAACCTGTATTCATCTATAAACCATGAATACAATAGCTTTCAAATGCTAGGAAAAACAATGGACTCTGACTGTTTAGTATGAAGAGGAGAATGGATGAATGGTGGAAGTTCCAATCAATCAGGCAATGTTGGAGATATTAGCACCAGATTTTCACTCTAAACTGTGAACACTGGTTAAAATATTTCCTTTATTAATAGCAAAAGTAAATGATATTTACATTTTATCGAGTACTAATTTCAACCTGAGATCCAGTCAGAATGATGACCAAATAATACCATACAATTGTACATTTATCAGCTGTCGGTACCTAGAAATATACTAATGCTTCTTATTTACAGCAAGAATTGATTGAATTAGCAAGCGCCTATTGGAAGCATCACAGAAAAGAAACTTAAGAAAGAACAATGACAAAGTCGTCCCGTTATCCTCTACCACAGGTCTCACAGCTTGTGCAATCTGGAAGGAATAAATAAAAGTTCACATTAAAATATCTGCAATTATCAATAAGGATTCATGGAGCACATTATATTTCTGTTTCCTTTTAAATTAAACTTACAGAGAGAAAACCCCAGGTAGGTAAAAATGCCAGGCAGCACACTGTAGAGAATACTGATGTGGGCTCCACAGCGACGGTCCCACTGTGTTCGTAGGGCAGAAGGTGTTATAGTCTGCCTAGGGTTAGCTATTGGTCATTTAGTTGTTTCAGTTGTTATTTATTTCAGTCTTATTTTTGTTCTATTTGTTATGTAAAGACTAAGGGCAGATCTGTACTTTCCATGTAATGAGCATAACCTATAAATATTAATTAAAGTGGCGGCGGCAGAATATGAAGCTTCTGCTCCTCCTTTTTCAACTCTTGTGTTCTACTACTTTTCTTCCCTCTTTCTCATTTTTCTCTTTACCTTTCTTCTTATTTTCGAACCTGAAATCCATTAGGGTTCAAGACTGATAACAGTCCTGAACTTCTACTTGGTATCAGAGCTAGGGTTTCTCATGTGAGTCTAGTCCAGTCGACCACATGAGAACCATCTAAGGCTGGAAGCTGAGAAAGTAGAGTTCGTTGACTGGTTCTTGGAGATCTCCAGAGGATTAGCAGTTGTTTGAAGAATTGCCACAGTTGCAGCGAGTTGGTGATCAGGAAGAATCAGCGAAGGCTAGGGTTCAGGTAACCTTGGAAGGCAGCGAACAACATCCTATTGTAAGTTTTTTATTTTCTGAGAGAAGTACTATCAGAGAAGATAGGTTGGACCTATCTAGCAAGGGCGGCCGAACCACTCTAGGGTTTATCTTTCTATTCTCTAGGGTTTTGTCTTAATCCTACGGCAAACCCTAGTACTGGACTGAACCTTGTGATCTAATACTGCAGAAAACCCTAATAGTTCTCTCCTCAGCATTGATCAGTTTTAGGGTTTCATATTAACCCCTACTACAAGCCTTATCCGTACAGTACTGTCTGGAGTGTACGGCTGAGAATTTGCTTTTAGGACTAATTAAAACCCCAATTCAGCTCCAGCATATTAGATTGTTCTTCAAACTGTTTTTCAGTTTTCTTTTGGGGTTTCAAACTCTTCTAAGGGGGTGAAAACAGTTCGGACTGTCGCTGTTGTGTGTGGTTACTGATTTCAAATCAGTTTATACCTGTTTCATGTACATCTACTGTGAGTACAGATTGGTTCTATACTGATTTTGTGATTATGGTTGATAGTCCAAGTGTTAGTTTTGACTGTAGTAACCCTATTTTTTAGACTTCTGGTTCTTGACCGAAATGGAGTTTAAGAATCAGGCAGAAGGCAGTATTGGGAACAACAATTATGTGGTATGTGGGCATTGTAAGAAACCCAAACATACAAAAGAAACATGTTGGAAGCTACACCCTTATTTGGTCCCGGCAAAGTTAAGAAGCAAGAAGGGTAACGTTCATGTGGCAATGCATACTAATTCAGCACCCTCGTCTGGCACAAGAGGCACATTCTTAGAGACCTTAGCCGCATTTCGGGCTGCTCTTATACAGTTGGAAGGGGAAGTTGGGAACTCAGCTCAGCCACCGCAGTCACCATTAGCCCCCGCCACATTTGCTTCCACAAATTCAGGTACTCGAGCCTCAACCTGTCATGCCTCAGCTCCAGGTACCACTGAACCTTGTTGGGTAATAGATTCAGGTGCATCCGACCATATGACTAGTTTGCCTTCATTATTTACCACTTATCATTTATCTTCTGGTAGGGATAAAGTATCTATTGTTGATGGCTCTCTTGTCCCCATTTCTGGCAAGGGTGACATCAAGCTATCGGATACCATCTCCTTGTCTTTTGTCTTACATGTCTCTAAGCTTGATACTAATATTCTTTCAGTCAGTAGTATTACCAAACACATGAACTGCTCAGTAACCTTCTTCCCTGACCGGTGTGTTTTTCAGGACCTGAAGACGAAGAAGGTGATTGGGACTGGCCATGAGACGAATGGGATCTATCTGCTCGGGGAGAGTTCTCGTCAGAAAGAGTCAGGGGATAAGAAGTCACTTGTTTGCTAGAGTGTGAGTTCGGTTATGCTTTGGCATAACCGATTGGGTCATTTGTCTTTTCGGTCCTTAAGGAGTCTGTTTTCTAATTTGTTTGAGTCTATTGAGTTGTCCCAGTTGCAATGTGAGAGCTGTGAGTTTGCTAAACATTGTAGACACTCTTATTCGTTGAGCAATAAAAGGAGCAATCGTCCTTTTGATCTTGTGCATACGAATGTTTGGGGTCATATCACATTCCTCCCGTGGGTGGGTACAGATATTTTTTGTTATTTATTGATGACCATACCCGATTTTCTTGGATTTATCTTATGCGTTCACAAGATGAGGTTCCCACCCTGACCCAAAACTTTCACCAAATGATCCTAACCCAGTTTGATGCCAAGATCAAAGTTCTTAGATCTGATAATGCAAATGAATACTTTGCTAAGTCATTAGCTACTTACCTTCTTACTCATGGGGTTATTCACCAGAGCACTTACCCTCATACACTTCAGCAGAATGGGGTTGTAGAAAAGAAAGAATAGGCACATCTTGGAGGTGGCTAGAAGCATTATGTTTACCTCCAATGTCCCTATTCACTTCTAGGGTGATGCTATCCTCACGGCAGTATATCTTATTAATCGGGTTCCTTCCCGGATTCTTGATATGTCATCTCCTTTTTCCCTTCTATACCCAGATGAGGAGTTGTTCACTGTTCCCCTCAAAACATTTGGTTGTACCTGTTTTGTTCGGCTTCTCGGTCTCCATCACTCCAAGTTCGAACCCAAGGCCTCCAAATGCATTTTTCTTAGTTATGCACAAACTCAAAAGGGTTATTGCTGCTATGATCCTGTCTCAGGGAAGAAGTTTGTATCCATGGATGTCACTTTCTTTGAGGAGACACCCTACTATTCTCGGGTCTCTCCTCAGGGGGAGAGTAGTGAGCGTGGAGATTTGGGTCCTTTTCTTCAGAGGGAGTGCAGTGAGGGCAGGGTTAATACTTTTGGGGTTGTTCCCTTACCTATTCCAGTGGGTGATGAGGGCTGCAGTAGCGAAGGTGGTCAGGGGGATCGGGAGTTGAGAGTCTATCATAGGCGATGCAGGCAGGTTGATCCCGGTCATCAGCAGTCCCGGCCAACTCCAACCTCTTCTGTGGCTCCAAGTCCAGATATTACAGTCCTAGGGCCCACAGAGACTCCGTCCATTGTTGCTACCTCACCCCCTACAGATGACCTTGACCTTCCCATTGCCATCCGTAAAGGAAAACGGCATTGCACCACATCTACAGCCCACTGCATCTCCCAGTTTTTGTCCTATGATCGCCTATCTCCCTCCTACAGGTCCTATCTCACTTCCGTTGCTAATGTCCCTATTCCAAGAACAGTGCAAGAAGCCCCATCAGTCTCGAAGTGGAGAGGTGCAATGCAAGTTGAAATGGTTGCCCTATTGAAAAATAATACCTGGGAGCTAGTTGACTTGCCCAAAGGAAAGAAACCAGTTGGATGCAAATGGATATTTACTGTGAAGCACAACGCGGATGGTTCCATTGAGAGGTACAAAGCTCGGCTAGTTGCAAAAGGATTCACTCAAACTTATGGTATATATTACTTGGAGACATTTGCCCCGGTAGCCAAGATGACCACCATTCGGGTTCTATTATCTCTTGCAGCAAATTACACTTGGCCTTTGTACCAAATGGATGTTAAAAATGCCTTCCTGAATGGAGACTTGCAGGAAGAGGTTTACATGCAGTTGCCTCCTGGATTCTATGATACAGAGGCAGGTAAGAAGGTCTGTCAGCTCAATAAGGCATTGTATGGTTTGAAGCAGTCACCTAGAGCTTGGTTCGACAGATTCAGACTAGCCCTTGGGAAGTTCGGTTATGTACAGGCCCAGTTAGATCATACACTGTTCATCAAGAGGGTGAAGTCCTCACTAACACTACTTGCAGTATATGTTGATGATATTGTGGTGACAGGAAATAACAGCCATGAGATTGAGTCCCTCAAATAGCTCCTTCATCAAGAGTTTGAGGTGAAAGATCTGGGTACACTACGATATTTTTTTGGTATTGAGGTTGCTAGATCTAAACAGGGGATCTTTGTCTCTCAGAGGAAATATGTTCTAGATCTGTTGGCTGAAACTGGAAAGCTGGGTGTCAAACCTGCAGATACACCCATTGAACAGAACCACAGGATTAGTGCAGAGAGTGGAGAGCTGCTTGAAGACAAAGTTATGTTCCAGCGGTTAGTGGGAAAGCTCCTATATCTATGCCTCACTCGGCCAGATATCAGTTATGCAATTAGTGTTGTCAGTCCGTACATGCATTCTCCTAGAACCACGCACCTTTTAGCAGCAGAAAGAATACTAGCATACTTGAAGAGATGCTCGGGTAGAGGTATACTGTTCAAGAACAATGGCCACATGAAAGTGGAAGTCTATACGGATGCCGATTGGGCTGGGAGTGTTGATGACAAGAGGTCTACCTCTAGATATTGTGCTCTTGTGGGAAGTAACCTGGTTTCTTGGAGGAGTAAGAAACAGAGTGTTGTCTCCAGATCTAGTGTTGAAGCTGAGTACAAGTCAATGGCTAACAGAGTGGCTGAAATTCTTTGGCTGAGATCACTACTTGAGGAGTTGGGTATTGAGTATGAGAAGCCCCTGATGTTGTATTGTGATAATCAAGCGGCTATTAATATAGCACACAACCCAGTGCAGCATGACAGGACTAAACATATTGAAGTTGATCGACACTTTGTACGAGAGAGGGTCTCATCACAAGAAGTGTGCCTCCCATACATCACCTCCAACATGCAACTGGCAGATATCCTCACCAAAGTTGTACCACGGAAGAAGCTAGAGGCAGATCTATCCAAGTTGGGAATGACAAACATTTATTCCCAACTTGAGGGGGAGTGTAGAGAACACTGATGTGGGCCCCACAGTGACGGTCCCAATGTGTTCGTAGGGCAAAAGGTGTTCTAGTCTGCCTAGGGTTAACTATTGGTCATTTAGTTGTTTCAGTTATTTATTTCAGTCTTATTTTTGCTCTATTTGTTATGTAAAGACTAAGGGTAGATCTGTACTTTCCATGTAATGAGCATAACCTATAAATATTAATTAAAGTGGCGGTGGCAGAATATGAAGTTTCTGCTCTTCCTTTTTCAACTCTTGTGTTCTACTACTTCTCTTCCCTCTTCCTCCTTTTTCTCTTTACCTTTCTTCTTATTTTCAAACCTGAAATCCATTAGGGTTCAAGACTGATAACAGTCCTGAACTTCTACTCACACAATTAAGTCCATCACTGACCACAAAAGTGCTTTAAGCCACCTGAATAGAAGATGATTACTTGCACTAAGTCGTTTCCTCCCTCCGTTCATTGCATGTATAACATGTGGAAGTCATGTCGAAAAACTCAATCTATCTAGTATCTACTATACTAACAAGTAGCAATAATAACATTATTAGTGTTGCACATGCATGGAATCGAACTTCAACAACACAACCCACAAATATCTCTTGAACCAACATAAGTTCTCAAGTATAATAAAGAAACAAGAATCTCCTTGAGAGTGTTATTGCCTTGTTGGTTTAATATGATACTAGCGGAGTGGTTGCAGGGGCTAATGAGTGTAGAAAAAAAAATTTCCTGAAATGTGATATTTTTTGCTTTGTAGAGGTTTTGAGAGAGTGCTGGAAATAGTGCGAAATTAATTGTGGATCACAGGTATGTTTTTAAAAGAAATTAATTAATTTGGAAATGGTGTAATAAGCACTACCCATACGAATTTAAAGAGGTTAATATGCTTCTTACAAAAGAAAAATCTCATTCTTTACAGAAACATGTTAATACTTGAGGTGAGCTATTTGAATCGTCTTCTATAGCAAAAATCGCTCTTCAATGGACATCTTTGTCTCTCAACGCCATGACTAATGATTTGTGATTAAAGGCCAAGACATAGAATCAGACTTGTGGTTGTCCCAACTGATTTTCCATCTTCACTAAAAACCTGCTCAATTAAAAAGGAAAATAAATTATTAAAAAAGCCAGTAAGAGAAAATGATTGGCAGCCTAGTCTGAACCTACAATAATAGAAAAACAAACGAAATTTAGTCTAGTTCTTGCTTTCTGGTAAAGGAAAGAGATAATCAAACAAATAAAGAGAAAGAGAAAAAATGATGAAATGAAATTTGATTAAGAATGAAATGGTTCTCACAACTAAGAATCGACACTCCCAATTCCTGTTTCTTTGAAAAAATTATAGGTAATTTTGTTTCATTTGGGAGCAAGAGTCAAATGGAAACTTTAGGTGTCCATTTGACCGTTTTCTTTTCATGGAAACTTTTGGAACATTACCGTACCATGTGTTCAAAACATCACTCCCAACACTTGGATTATAGAGATTACATATAAGGTGAGCTTAATTATCACAATCTAGAAAATGTCCCTACTTGATATATAGATGATCATGATTAATCACATGCATCATCTTTCATGAAAGAGGGTATATCAGTTTTTCAAACTTCATTGATGGGACAAAAACAGCTCATTAATCTCTAGTGATCTCTAAAAAAATATGGGCTCTATAAGACCTCATTACCCACATCCAACTAAAAATATAAAACAAAGAAAGAACAAATTAGAGCACTTATTCCCTATGACTCTATATTCCTCCCTTCCTCTCTTTCTCTCGCCTCCTCTCTCTACTCCAATCCCTCTCCTCATTCAGTGTTGGCACTTGTCCTTGAGCCCATTTCCAACAAACATGTACGAGGATAAGGAACAACAACAAACCAAATATAATATAATCCAATAGCAATCCAACCAAGATCATTAAAAATAACGTGTATTGCTGAAAGGGAGGTAGTAAGAGAATATAAACAGTGAATCCAAGAATCTTGAAACATATTCCCTAATCTTAATTGCATGGGAGAATTCCGAGAAGTCTCATTCACTCATCAAGATCTCAAGTTTCTACTATTAGCAGATATCTTTGGTGTTCAGGTCATGCATCAGGTGTAACATTCCATGTATATATAAAAAAACACATCTATGAATAATAATAGCCTTGAAAGGAAGGGATGCCCAAGTTCTATGCTCATTCTATTAGGGTCCATGCCCTCCATGCTCATTCTATCAAGTCAATCTCAACCTTGCAAGTAATAATCAAAGATGATCAAGTGAATGGAGCTCTCTGATAAGGACAAAACACGACATAGGTTTAAGTCATTCTCAAATAAATCAATGGAGGTTTTAATAGAAAATAAACAAAATAAATAAATAAAATAGATAATTATTACCAATTATAAAGAACTATAAACTAGTTTATTAAAAAGCAATAAACCAACTAACAGAGAAGATAAAATACCATGCTCATTCAGTTAAGGTCCACACCCAAGCTCGTATAGACAGTGTATGCCCTTAGCTCCAATCAGAATGTGTACATTATGACATTTATCGTAAATGAATAAAGTACATATTTGATTCATGTTATTATGGTGTGTTTCTGTGTAATACCCTTAAACTGGACACATATGAGACTCGTGTTAGTTTAGAATGTTCACAACTATTAGATAAGTCTGGGGAGATTTATCTTGTCAAGGCTGACACTGATGTGCCGCCAAGTTGGTTGGGGTAACCTGTTTCAGATGTTAGGGTGAGACCCGATGTACATGCAGTGTGGATTTACTTGAAACCCTGAACCAAACCAGATTTTCAGTATTGCCCTGGACCTTGGAGATTGATGGGCAGAACTGGAACATTACACATGACCCCTAAATTCGATTATGATACTACACTAGGTGTCGGATTGGGCTGTATTTGATATGTCAATTAGTGAGATCCTTATAGGGGGTCAAAACCTGGGTATGTTGGGATAATCTGAGAATTCATCTGAGTGGGTAATCATAGTGACAGGATCAGCCCCTTTGTCGGACAAAGGAAATGATCGGGGATGCACTCTCTCTAATAGAAACCAAGACTGTCGGCAGCCGATTTCAATCATTGAAATTTGTTTTGCAAAATATGTTTATATATAGATATACATATATATATATATATATATATATATATATATGTATTATGGTTTCAAAATGTTTGTAAAAGGTTTTAATTCCCGGGATCCATGTGAGTAGAGAATGCAGCACTATTCCTTGCAGTCGAGGGAGAGGTCATCTCTTGTCAGGCAATGTTTGATCATTATAGGCTGAGAGGTTAAGTGTAAGACCATTAAAGGTAATACCTGATGGGCTAATCTTGCATCTGCCCACAGTCCCTGAGTTTTTATAAGGTGGCTTGGCCCAGGGACTACTTAGTGTAAGTGTTGGGCCCATCAAGAACCTATGGTGATGGGTTCAGGGGTTCACTGCCCATAACAGTGAATTCGGCTAGGCCTTGTAAAAGAGGCTAGGCTGAACCCATGTGGCTGATGTGTATATCAATGTTTGGGTCCCACGCTATAAAAAGAAGCCCAACTGGGCAACGGTTTGGAGGGTTACTGAGCACATGGATTTATTGGGCCTAAAGACCATTTCAAACTGGTCTAATATGATTAGTTAAACAAGGGTGGATCTGGGATTTGGATCAGTAGATAGGATAGGGAATTATCCCTATCCACTTAGAGAGTCCAGATCCAAATAGAGATTTGGATCTGGAAACCTCCTAATGAGTCACAACAACAGTGTGACTACGCCATCTTCTCCCTGCTTCTCCTCCAGTTGCCGCCAATTGCCAGTTCGATCTCCATTCTTGTAGGAGCAATCAAGAAAAGTTCTTGATATCAATCTTTGGATAAAGGTTGATCTGAAGTCGTGCTCACAGCCTCCATCGAATTCTTGTTGAAGGGTTCAGTTCTTGGGAAGAACACTGCTGATTCTACTCCACCCTACACTGTGTCATCTTCAGTGGGAGCAGTCTTTGGAGATTTCTTTGGGCGTGAACACCTTCATTAAGAGTTACTGCTATTTTGTATCAGGTATATCCCTCTCCTACCTTTTGGTTTCAGATCTGGTTCGGTTTATGTTCAAGATTGATCCTTGAAAATGCAGATTTTCTAAAACAGGGAATTAGATTCCCAGATGGGAGAGAGAAATTTTTGAAATTTCGCCTCACCTACCTGTAGGGTTCGGTTATCCATATGATGGTTCTCTCATCCCTTCAGCTCGATGCTCATTGATGATTAACTGAATGGAGCTCCCTACAAGGGACAAAAGGCAATGTAGGCATAAGCGATTCTCAAATAAACCTGTTGAGGTTTAAGTAGAAAATGAATAAACAAATAAAATGGAAAAATAAGTAACAGTAATAATAACTATCAACCAATTTTTGTTAATGATAATGAACAATACCAATGAGTCCGGATCTGCTTCTCACAATTCGCTCCTCACACTGATCTCACAGCATGTACCAGTCGCACATTAGGAACATCTCCCGTACTTGTATGTTATTATTAATGGGAGATGTTCCCAATACATGGTGGGATGTGGCTACGAAGTCGGTGTGAGGAGTGCTATGTGAAGGGCAGATCCCAATTCAATACCAATAATCATAAGACTAAAATAATATCCTTGGAAACTACAACAATAAATCAACTATCAAAAAAATAAAATAATATCCTTAATTAGCAAACGCTTCAGCATATCTGGAACCCCACGACCATTTGTACCCAACTAATCTCAAATTTCTATACCCCATTGATAAGCCATAGAAATATCCTTCCCCTCATTTAATTTATGAGTTGCATATGTAGGAAGCCAACTGCTTCAAATGAATTTCAGCATGAAACAACAGGGGATCATGTAAGCTAATTCTTTATATCACAATTCCAAGTCCGAACTCTTCAAATTTCTGCAAAAAATGTTGCATGAGAAAACAAACAAATTCCCTTATTGAATATAGCACCATAAATCAAAATGGAGCCCTAATTTCACATAAATATCTAGTTTATAACTTCAAAGGGATTATAATTAATAGAAAGTACAAGGATTTTCAAAAGAAAAGTAATTACCTGCTTCAAGGAATTTGGGTCCTCGAGATTTCTTTTGATCAGCATTTAAAAAAAAACCAAGACATTGCATTTTCATATTGAGGTAAGAAGTCAAAATTTGATAAACACTAAAGTTTAATGCATTTGATCAATAGCAATGTTTAGTTTTGAAAATTAAAATTAAAGCTGAGAATGATTACCTGAAAATGGGTTACTCGAAAAATGGAAGGACCTAGATAAAATAATCATGAAATGAGCCCATAGATAAGTAATATGCTGTACAGTCAAAGAACGGGTAAAACTGCAGGGGAAGTCTAAGCAGCTTACCCTTATAATAAAAAGGTGAAGTGATAGGAAACCTGTTGGCAATTGTCGAGCGTCCTCAGCCATAACCAACAAATGGCTAGCGATTAAAACAAGTTGTAACATAAAGTTGCATCAAAATCCACTGAGAAAGGGCATAAACATACTTCTAGCATGAAAACAAACTCCCTTAGTAGAAGAAAATAAAGAGGAGAATCCAATGGTAGAAACAAAACCCCAAGTGAAATAAAGACATCCAAGGCAAGTAGGAAAACAGCCTAGAGCGACCTCAAATCCTATAAAACAAGAAAAATATCAGTTTAGGGAGTAAAAAGCAAAATAGAATCCAGAGTTTAGGGAGCAGAAACTTGTGAGAAAATAGAAACTCAACGAAAGCAAAATAGAAAGCCAACAATTAATAAACTTGTGAGAAAAAAACAAAATAGAAGGGAACAAATAAAGGAAAGCAAAGTTTAGGAAGCATAAACCACCATAAAAATAACATCCACTGTAAGAAGGAATGGAGGAAATAAGGAATACTTGAGAATGTGAAACCCCCATTGTAGCCAAACCATTCAAGTATCCCGCTGGAGAGGGAGAGGTACAGAACCCTTGCTATCTGAGAAAAGAGACACCCCCGTCATAGCCAACCCATTCAGGTATCCCACTGGAGAAGGAGAGGCACGGAACCCTTGCTGTCTAACTGTCTAAGAAAAGAGACACACCATGTTTAGCCAGGGGGAGAAATAAACTCTCTTAGCTCTCCCCAAGGAAGTATCAAGTAACAACATAGTCCAAAACAAATTGTTCCTTCCCACCCCTTGTTTAGCCAGTGTGTCAGCAAATGCATTGGCTTCTCTTCAGTCTTCTCACCCAATTGAATGTCATCTCTACCCCTTGTAATAACCTCATCACCTTCCTTTTCTCATAGATGTAGCACCACCATCCATCCTCCTCATCCTTTCGGAGCCAATTAATCACCAGCTTTGAATCTTCTTCAATTTACAATTTTCGAATGTTCAATCCTTTTGCTTTTTGAACTGCCAATACAGCTAGAATTTCAGCCCTCAATGAGTCACCTACTCTGATTGGGCCTGAATAGATCACATGACTACTCTTTGCTCATTTCTAAATACTCCACCAATGCCAGACGGACCCGGATCACTACTTCTGTCTAAGTTTAATAGCTCCATCATATGGTGGGTATCAGCAAGGCCTAATAGCCTCCTTAGTGGGAGACGAATCAGCTACCTCCCTCGATTTCCTCATCAGGTCACTGTTTACCTGGTGTACTCCTATACCTCCTTGATTATTAATCCACTCATTCCAGTCCTTCCAGTCTTCCACAACCCTTCCAAGTTGAATCCAGATGGGTTAAACAGAAATGGGTCACCTACTCCGATTGGGCCTGAATAGATCACATGACTATCTTTGCTCATTTCTAAATACTCCACCAATGCCAGACGGACCTGGATCACTACTTCAAAGTTAAGTTTAATAGCTCCATCATATGGTGGGTATCAGCAAGGCCTAACAGCCTCCTTAGTGAGGGAGGAATCAGCTACCTCCATTTCCTCATCAGTTCACTGTTTACCTGGTGTACTCCTATACCTCCTTGATTATTAATACACTCATTCCAGTCCTTCCAAGTTGAATCCAGATGGGTTAAACAGAAATGGTGCAAACAGCCAGGTCATCAACATGAACCAGATAGAGAACGTAATTAATACATGTCATGCTGCTCACATAAGACCACTTGAACAAATTGTAAACAATCAACAGGAGCAGCAGTTTAAATCCTTTCATTAAGTTTCTGCGTGAGTACAATCTATAGTTTTCACTGAAGTTCGCATGGAGACTACAGCTTTATGACCAGTAGGCCTGTACTCAGCACCCCCATGAAGAATTGTTTGATTAATAGTGGGATTTTGTCCCAAGGGAGAAAGTAAAGAAAACAGCAGCCAGTTGCAACTGCACGAGGATAAGTCTTTAAAGACTGTTAAAAATCCTTTCTCTAGTCCAACCTCCATCACCATCGGTAAGCCTGTTAAGAGCCCAAACTGCATAAATGACTGGGATGTAAGAGCTGTTTCCGCAGATACTATATTTTGTGTTCTAGCCTCAATAAGGAGAATTTTTTCCAGTACACCAAGAATGAGGTATAGTTGCCCAGAGAGAGAGAGAGAGAGAGGTTTACATGATATTCAGTTATGACCACACTAAATCATAGAGGTAACAACAAACAACTACTGAGCTAGACATAATGGAAAAAGAAAAAAAAAATTATTACTGACATAATCAAAATACCCTGTAGTGAAGTTCTTTTAAGTGTCAATGTCATATAATTAAAAATCCTTTTGACTTTTTTTTTAGAGATGCTGCAACCTGATAATTGCTAAGCAAGTAAGCATCATTTTATCCCTGGATCTAAAAAAGAAATGATATATAATCAACAAAAGAACATCAAGGAGGCTTTTGGTATGGTAGTGGTCTATTTTGAAAAAAATTTCTCTCTAAGAATAACTATAGGTGTTCTTGGGATTATTTTCCGATACCTCTGTCCTACTTAGGGTACTTGTTAGAAATGAAAAGCTATCTTACTCAGGACAAAGATACCAACCAATCAACAATCCATTTTGTCATTGGTAGAAGTCTTTAAGGCTGCATTTGTTTTCAGTGTAAATGCGAATCGAAGTAAAACTCCACCGTCAATTCACATTTGCAGGCGTTTGTTTTCAATGTAAATACTGACCAGTGTAAAACTCCACTCCCGGTCCATATTTTCACACGCTTGTTTTCAATGTAATGTTTACATCGAAAATCGATGTAAAAAGTTTCCAACGGTTGAGTTTTCCATCGATAATTGATGTAAATAATACATCAATAAAATCAATGTATTATTTACATCGATTATCACATCAAAAAAGCTCCAATGGTCCGCTAAAATTTTAAACCCATCGATTGAGTTTTACATCAATGAATTTTCCACCGAAAACAAATGCAGCCTAATGTAGAGAGACTGGGCCGAATGGGCCCTAGTCCTTTAGTGCCATTCTTATTAGTTCCTTCTTGTTATGTTTTCTTATTGGGCCTTCTTTCTTTATGGGCCTTTAGCTTTTGTTTTGTTTTTAAGTGTATTGCTGATGTGGACGCCTACTTAAGGGCCTTCTTGCAAATTATAACTTAAGTAAGTTTAATAAAAGATTTGAGTAGGAGAAAGAGGAGATTATCGAACTCCTCCTTTCTTTCTCCTTTCTTCTTTCTTCTTCTTGCTGTCTTCCTCTTCTCCCTTCTTTCTGCTCTAATCTAAATATTTCTGCTAATTTTATTGGTCTGAATCACATCTTGGTATCAGAGCAAGTCTTCCTTCGTTTTCTCTTTTTTTTTTCTTTTTTTTCCATACACTTTTCTTTTAATCGAAAGGTGTATGGAGAGATAAGTTGCTAATCAATCAAAGATCTTGTTTGTTTAGTTGGTAGAGGGTTTGGAGAGTTAGAAGATGACCGAAGATTGCCAAGAAAGTGGGACTGCAGAATTTTTCCCAAAACCCTAGCTGACTAGAGAGTTTCTAGTTACGGGTTGAAGAGTCTGTTAAGGCTTGAAGGGTTCCTTTTTATTTCCAGAAGTGGACGGCTGCAGTTGGAAGTGGTTTGGATTGCTCTGGTTTGAGTGGCTACTTCTTCTCTCTTTCTCCCCAGAGGCCAGGTACGGTGAAACCCTAGTTTTGGGACTTTTGAGTGTTTGGCTGACCTTAGGTCTATAAAGGTTGAAAACATTGTTTTTTTATTTTCGTTTAATTGATGGAGTAATCTGGAAGTGAGATGAAGTAGATCCCGATGTCGAGGGTTGGTCCCATAGATTCCATTCTGACATGAGTGACTACAATTAAACTTGACAGAACAAATTACCTTGCTTGGGCACAATCTATTAAGATCCATGTCTATAGTAGAGGTAAACTAGGGTTTCTCACGAGTAGTAAGGTGATGCCGAAAGAGACTGATCCTACATATGAGAAATGGATGCAGGATAACTACACAATCATTGGGTGGTTGGTAAATTCTATGCAGCCCCACATAAGTCAACACTATCTGTGGATGACTTCAGCCAAGGAGATTTGGGATAGTGTTACAAAAACATACTCTCAGAAGTTAAATGTTGCAAGGGCCTACAAACTGAAGAATGATGTTAAAAATTTAAAACAAGGGGAGAAGAGTGTGGCTGTCTACTATTCGATGTTGAAGTCACTATGGCAAGAGAGAGATGTTATGGAAGCAGTCGTATGGAAAAGCACTAAAGATGCAGAAACTTTCAAGAAATTTGTGGAAAGAAACAGAGTGTTTGAATTCCTTACAGGACTCAATCCTGTGATATTACAAGGCAAAATATTCTGGCCAAGGATGAAGTGTCACTTGCTCATGCATACTCAATGGTGAGCAGTGAAGAGAGTAGGCGATAGGTACAGCTACAGACCCCACCTCCCCTAGAACATTTTGCACATGTTGGATTAAAATGAAAAAAAAAAAGGTGATATGTGAATATTGCAAGAAGCCGAAACATACGAAGGATTCTTGTTGGAAACTTCATCCAGATCTTCTTCCAGAAAGGTTTCGGAACAACAACAATTTTAAGAAGGGTAGTCAGTCTAGAAAGCCCAAGAATGCAAATGTTACTACAATATCTGAAAGTGAAGGAAAATCTATTGTGGAATAGCTGGCAACAGTGAAGGCAGAATTTGAAAGATATTGGAAGTTGATACATCACTTGGAGTCTACTGTTGCATCTTCCTCCTCAAGCACCCCCTCTACATTTGCCTTTTCCCATTCAGGTATTTATGCTTTTGCAAATCATGCTATAGCCTCAGGTAATCGTAGAATTCCTTGGATCATAGATTCTGGTGCATCGGACCATATGACTAGCATACCCAACCTTTTTTGTTCATACCAGTTCCTCTCGGGTAGAGAGAAGATTTCTCTTGTCGATGGGTTTCTTGATCCCATCTCTGGCAAGGGGGGTGTTAGAGCCTCTGGCTCACTTGTATTATCTTTTACCCTTCATGTTCCCAAACGTAGCACTAACCTTTTATCGATGAACTGCAGCATAACCTTCTTTCCTACTTATTGTGTTTTTCAGGACCTAAAGTCTCAGCAGACGATTGGGAGTGGCCATGAGGCGAATGGGATATACTTGTTGGATGTCTATGATCAAAGTTCTGGATTACCTAGTGGAGTAGCTTTGGAGTCTGTTTTATCAAAGTCAATTGATAGAGTCATGATATGAAATTTTATATTTGGTCATTTGTCTTTTTCAGCTTTGAATCATCTGTTTCTAGAAATGTTCAAGGGAATATCCCTATTGAGTCTTCATTGTGAGTCATGTGAACTTGCAAAACATTGTAGAGAATCTTTTTCAGTGAGTAATAAAAGAAACTAAGAGACATGCAAGTTGTTTCCATGCCTTCAGATGTGCCTCTTGCTCCTATCACTACTGAGGTAATAGGTCAACCCTCTTCTACCACATCGGATACATTCCCTGACTTTGATCTCCCTATTGCCCTTCGCAAAGGCAAACAGAAATGTACAATTCATTGCATTTCCAAACACCTTTCCTACAGTCTTCTTTCCCCTTCCTACTATTCCTTTCTTGCCTCTGTTTACACACATGTGACTCTGAGATCTATCACAGAAGCTTTGTCCAAACCAAAATGGAGGGATGCTATGATGACTGGACTAGATGCTTTGCATAAGAACAATACCTGGGAAATTGTAGATTTGCCTAAGGGAAAGGAACCGGTTGGCTAAAAGTGGGTGTTCACTATTAAGTATCATTCTGATGGTACTTGATGAGGGCAGATTTGGCCCTCCAGTGAAATTATGACACCTGGCACCTCATGCCAACTAAGTGTAGCCTCTTGACAACTAGGTAGCTCGCCACTTAGGGGCAGCTCGGCACCTATAGGCAGTTCGCCACTTATAGACAACTCGCCACTTACAGGCAGCTTGGCATAGGCAACTGGCCACTCCACAGGCAGCCTGGCGTCTTACAAAGAGCTCGCCAGTTAGGGGCAGCTCGGCACTTACAGGCAGCTCGGCATAGGTAGTTCTCCACTTAGGGGCAGCTCGGCATAGGTAGCTCGCCACTTAGGGGCAGCTCGGCACCTACAGGCAGCTCGCCACTTACAGACAGCTCGCCACTTACAGGCAGCTCGGCATAGGCAGCTGGCCACGGGCAGCTGCCCACTCCACAGGCAGCCTGAAGTCTTACGAAGAGCTCGCCACTTAGGGGCAGCTTGGCACTTACAGGAAGCTCGGCATAGGTAGCTCGCCACTTAGGGGCAGCTCGGCGTATCGCAAGAAGATTTCCTACCTGACAACCGTACCTGCCAGATCTGGAGACTGCACCCACGTCTCTAGCCAGGCAGCGTCGTGCTTGCCAACTCCGACAACGCCTCATGTCTGACAGGGTCGTACCCTGCAACGGTTACCTGTGCCCACCAGCTCAGCCCTAGCAAGTAATAGTTGCAGCAGAGAGTCAGAGGCGGTTACGCCAGATCTATCAGGACACCGCTATATAAGAGCTCTGAACCCCCAGAGGGGAAAGAGGATGAAAAATGGAGGTAACCCCTACTCTCTAGCTCTCTCATTTCTCTAATATCATCTTCAAGCTCTCTACTATCAGAGTGCTAACTTAGCCATCGGAGTGGCCCATCGGGTAAACACCCCCGGGTCCTCTGATTCAGTTCTTGCAGGTTCATCGGCTCCCGCCGTGTTATGGACGCATTCCTTGGAAAGACGTACCATCGCCGCCGGCAGCAACAAGAACCTGACCCACTGCCAGATTAGATTAGATCATCTTGCTTGTTCTTATCTTATTCTATTGCTCTTATCTTATCTTGTTAGTAAGTTATCAAATTAGGATTAGTTTATCTTATTATCAAATTAGGATTAGTTTATCTTGGTATCAGATTAGGATTAGCTTATCTTGTTATCAGATTAGGATTAGCTTATCTTATCCTTAGCAAGATAGAATTGGAAGTCTCCCTATTCAGCAAGGAGACTCCCTAAGATTAGGACTCTTGTAATCTCCTATTTAAGGAGACACCATTATTGAATGAGGATATCGAATATTCAGTCAAGAAAGAGAGTAAAGGAGAGTTAGGTGATCTCTTGAACAAATCACCATTAGGGCGCCTAGATAAGTCCATCAAGAGCAGGGAGGAACAAGGGAAAACAGAGGGTTTTCCCCGTGGACTGACCCGTGACGAGATCCTATTCCCGGGCCCATAACATTTGGTATCAGAGCCAGGTTGTCATGGGAGATCTGCAGCAGCTATCATCCAGGGTCCACGAACTGGAGCATAGGCTCGTAGAAACCAGCAGGGAGGTTCGTGAGGTCAAAGACGATGTCCAGGAGCTGCGACGCTTGCTGGAATCGTATTTCTCTAACAGGGAGAGGAATCCAGAAGGGGCTGTAACCACAAACAGCCTCCGACCAGACTTGACGGAGCCGTCCGGCGAAACAACAGCAGCAGCAGCAGACTCTTCTTGGTCCACAGCAGCAGCAACACCCTTAGCCACAGCAGCCAGACAACCAGCAACAGCAACAACTGCAGCAGCAGAAGCAACAACATGATCAACAACAGCAACAACAGCTTCTCCGAGCAGCTATTACTAGTCCTAGTATAGTTGCCCCGAAACTGGCCCCTAAGTCCTATGGGCCCTTCAAGGTTCTACGACAGATTGGCAATGTGGCTTGCCAGCTGGAACTGCCAGAGACCAGCCGGATTCATGATGTCTTCCACATCGCCTTGCTGAAACCATTTACGGGTGTTCCTCCGGACCAAGTCCCCTCGCTGCCACCCCTGCAAGATGGCAAACTGATTCCCCAACCTAAAGATGTCATCCGCTCTCATTTCAATCAAGGAGTTCTTGAAGTCTTGGTGAAATGGTGTACCTTACCATCGGCCGAAGCCACATGGATCCCATTGATAGAGTTCCAAGCCACATATCCGGAGTTCGAGCTTGAGGACAAGCTTGTAGTCCAAGAGGGGAGTAATGTTATGGATGCATTCCTCGGAAAGACGTACCATCGCCGTCGGCAGCAACAGGAACCTGACCCACTGCCAGATTAGATTAGATCATCTTGCTTGCTCTTATCTTATTCTATAGCTCTTATCTTATCTTGTTAGTAAGTTATCAGATAAGGATTAGTTTATCTTATTATCAGATTAGGATTAGTTTATCTTGTTATCAGATTAGGATTAGTTTATCTTGTTATCAGATTAGGATTAGTTTATCTTATTATCAGATTAAGATTAGCTTATCTTATCCTTAGCAAGATAGAATTGGAAGTCTCCCTATTTAGCAAGGAGACTCCCTACGATTAGGACTCTTGTAATCTCCTATTTAAGGAGACACCATTATTGAATGAGGATATCGAATATTCAGTCAAGAAAGAGAGTAAAGGAGAGTTAGGTGATCTCTTGAACAAATCACCATTAGGGCGCCTAGATAGGTCCATCAAGAGCAGGGAGGAACAAGGGAAAACAGAGGGTTTTCCCTGTGGACCGACCCGTGACGAGATCCTATTCCCGGGCCCATAACACGCCGACTACAAGGAGGAGCAAATCATCTCATGCAGAGAGCAGTCGGATTGCACTACACTAGGAAGCTCGCCAACAAGGCAGCGCACCCAGCAGCTCATCCAAGTAGCTCACCAACAGGGAGCTCGTCTCCAGGTAACTCACCACCAGGGAGCTCGTCACCAAGTAGCTCACCACCAGGGAGCTCGTCACCAAGTAGCTCACCACCAGGGAGCTCGTCACCAAGTAGCTCACCACCAGGCAGTTCGCCACCAGGGAGCTCCATCATCCTCTGAATCATAGGCCACTTGGATGCAGGTAAATGACGAAGTACTTAGCCAAAAATTGATACATCATGGAAAAAAAAAAAAATTGGTACATGACCAGAAACGGTTACATCAATTGGCGTCGTCTGTGGGAACACACGACAAAAAGCTAAGTTCTCATCTTACAAAAGCAAAGTTCTCATCCTACAAAGGCTAAGTTCTCATCCTACAAAAAGCTAAGTCCTCTCCTCCCAAAAAGCTAAGTCTCACTTTTTAGAAACTGAAGCTCTCGCTTTATAGTTTCCATTTTGTATGAACTCAAAGACTATGCAGGGAGCTAACAGGCTAAGCAGCTCTACTAACTTTACTTTCAATTCAGAAAAAACCTCGTCAGTTCTCTTCATGAGGTCCCCCCTACAAAGATGAGCTCTTTGTGGCTTCTGCGGGAGTTGGCGGCCAATAGACTGCACGGGCGCCCTTGCTGGTCGAGCCTTCCAAGGCTCCCGTGTGAGCTGGCGACCTAAAGTTAGTAGTGCTGCCCCCGAAGGTCGAGTTCCTAGTAGCTTCTTGTAGGAGTAGGTGATCGGCATTACGAGGCTGACGCAGCGCAATCATAGGTCTAAGGCACCCACCTGGTCAGCTCGGCACCCGGTCAGCCCGACACCTCACAAGCAGCTCGGCACCTGGTTAGTTTGGCACCTCACAAGTAGCTCGGCACCTGGTTAGTTCGGCACCTCACAGGTAGCTCGGCACCCGATCAGCTCGGCACCTCACAGGTAGCTCGGCTCCCGATCAGCCCGACACCTCACAGGTAGCTCGGCACCTCACAGGTAACTCGGCACCTGGTCAGCCCGACACCACATAAGTCCCAGTCGCCTCTTCGGCATGGGCAAAGTCAAGAAGAGTGGACTACAAATCACTCCCAAAGCCTACGAGCAACATTACTACTGAAAAACCCAATCGCCTCTACGGCATGGGCAACACAACTGCTTAAGACCCAGTCGCCTCTTTGGCATGAGCAAAGTCAAGAAGAGTGGACTACGAGTCGCTCCCAAAGCATACGGGCCACATTACTGCTTAAGACCCATTCGCTTCTTCAGCATGGGCAAAATCAGCAAAAGTGGACTATAAGTTGCCCCCAGAGCCTAAGGGCTACAGTACTGAAAAGGCGGAGACCTCCTCACCTTACAGGCAGCTCGCCACTTACAGGCAGCTCCCAGAGCCTAAGAAATTGGATCAGCGCTTACTAGCTCGTCGACTTACGGGCCAAAAGGAGAAATCTACTCCCTTCACTGAGTTGCTCTCGGCTCGGGAGTGGGGGGCCAATGATGAGGACGGATTTGGCCCTCCAGTGAAATTATGACACCTAGCACCTCATGCCAAATAAGTGCAGCCTCTTGACAACTAGGTAGCTCGCCACTTAGGGGCAGCTTGGCACTTACAGGCAGCCTGGCGTCTTACGAAGAGCTCGCCACTTAGGGGCAACTAGGCATCTACAGGCAGCTCGCCACTTACAGACAACTCGCCACTTACAGGCAGCTCAGCATAGGCAACTGGCCACTCCACAGGCAGCCTAGCGTCTTACGAAGAGCTCGCCACTTAGGGGCAACTCGACACTTACAGGCAACTCGGCATAGGTAGCTCGCCACTTGGGGGCAGCTCGGCACCTACAGGCAGCTCACCACTTACAGACAGCTCGCCACTTACAGGCAGCTCGTCACAAGCAGGCTGGCGTCTTACGAAGAGATCGGCACTTAGGGGCAGCTCGGCACTTACAGGCAGCTCAGCATAGGTAACTCGCCACTTAGGGGCAGCTCGGCGTATCGCAAGAAGATTTCCTACCTGACAACCGTACCTGCCAGATCTGGAGACTGCACCCACGTCTCTGGCCAGGCGGCGGCGTGCCTGCCAACTCTGACAACGCCTCATGTCTGGTAGGGCCGTACCCTGCAACGGTTACCTGCGCCCACCAACTCAACCCTGGCAAGTAACGGCTGCGGCAGAGAGTTAGAGGCAGTTACGCCAGATCTGCCAGGACACCGCTATATAAGAGCTCCGACCCCCCAAAGGAAAAAGAGGATGAAAAATGGAGGTAACCCCTGCTCTCTAGCGCTCTCATTTCTCTAATATCATCTTCAAGCTCTCTACTATCAGAGTGCTAACTTAGCCATCGGAGTGGCCCCGCCGGGTAAACACCCCTGGGTCCTCTGATTCAGTTCTTGCAGGTTCATCGGCTCCCGCCGACTACAAGGAGGAGCAAATCATCTCATGCAGAGGGCAGTCGGGTAAAACTACACTAGGAGGCTCGCCAACAAGGCAGCGCACCCAGCAACTCATCCAAGTAGCTCACCACCTAGGAGCTCGTCACCAGGTAGCTCACCACCAGGGAGCTCATCACCAAGTAGCTCACCACCAGGGAGCTCGTCACCAGGTAGCTCACCACCAGGGAGATCGTCACCAAGTAGCTCACCACCAGGGAGCTCGTCACCAAGTAGCTCACCATCAGGGAGTTCGCCACCAAGTAGCTCACCATCAGGGAGTTCGCCACCAAGTAGCTCACCACCAGGGAGCTCCATCATCCTCTGAGTCATAGACCACCTGGAAGCAGGTCAAATGATGAAGTATTTAGCCAAAATTGATACATCATGAAAAAAAATTGGTACGTGACCAAAAACGGTTACATCAGTACTGTTGAGAGATATAAGGCCCGTTTGGTTGCTAAAGGGTATACTTAGATGTATGGTATTGACTACCTGGAAACTTTTGCCCCAGTAGCCAAGATGGCTTCATTTCGAGTTTTGCTATCTTTAGCTACTACTTTTGATTGGCTTCTTCATCAGTTTGATGTAAAGAATGCTTTCTTGAACGGGGACCTACATGAAGAGGTGTATATGTCTTTACCTCCAGGGGTGTATGGGAAGGAGATGCAAGGAAAGGTCTATAAACTGAAGAAATCTCTTTATGGCCTTAAGCAATCTCCTAGAGCCTGATTTTACAGATTTCGGGCTGCTCTTGTTGCTTTTGGGTACACACAGACTCAATCGGATCATACCTTGTTTGTTAAGAGAAGAGATTCCTTAGTGACCCTTCTGATTGTCTATGTTGATGATATTGTGGTTACTGGTAATGACACCCAGAAAGTTTGTTCATCTCAAAAGTTTTCTTAACACTAAGCTTGAAATTAAAGACTTGGGGGAACTCAAATATTTCTTGGGAATTGAAGTTGCCAAATCTAAGTATGGTCTCTTCATTTCTCAGCGGAAGTATGTTCTTAATCTTCTTGCAGATACTGGTAAACTGGGTGCTCGACCTGCTTCTACTCCTATAGACCTAAATCATAAGTTGCCAGCTACTGAAGGTGAACTGTTGCCTGATAAGGGAGTGTTCCAGAGACTGGTTGGGAAGTTATTATACCTTTGTATGATTCAGACAGATATTTCCTATGCAGCTAGTGTAATTAGCTAGTTTATGCATTCTCTCAGAGATACACATTTAGCAACTACTGAGAGGGTTTTGTGCTACCTAAAAGGGACTCCAGGGAAAGGTATATTGTTTGCTAAGCATGGACACATGAAGTTGGAAGCATACACTAATGTTGACTGGGCCAGATGTATTGATGATGGGAGGTCCACTTCAGGTTATTGTGCTATAGTAGCAGGGAACATTGTATCATGGAGGAGTAAGAGGCAGTCTATAGTGGCAAGATCCTCAGCTGAAGCAAGGCAATGGCACATGGAGTTTCTAAACTTTTGTGGTTGATGTCACTTTTAGAAAAACTGGTATAGACTGTGAGAAGCTAATGATGTTATATTGTAACAACTAGGTTGCTATCAACATTACACATAATCCTGTTCAACATGACAGAACTAAGCACATTGAAATTTACAAGCATTTTATACGAAAGAGTTGCCTCAGGAGAAGTTTGCCTACCATTTGTTGCTTCTGAAAAACAGTTGGCTGATGTTTTGACAAAAGGTGTTCCTAAAAGAAAGTTGGTTCACTATATAAGCAAGTTGGGCATGATTGATATCTATGCTCAGCTTGAGTGGGAGTGTAGAGAGACTGGGCCAAATGGGCCCTAGTCCTTTAGTGTCATTCTTATTAGTTCCTTCTTGTTATGCTACACCTAACAGTAAAATTGCAGCAGTAAAAGGCCAAAGTGAAATAAGGAAACATAGAGAGAACCTCCATGCACTTTTACAAATCTGAAGAGGGTGAGATATGACTAAATAAATCTATAAATCTTATGCTTTATATGCAATTTTTGAATTCCCAGGATTTTCCGCTCATCCAAGGGAGTTCTCTTAAATTTCCTGTTGAAACATTTCTGTCTAGGATCCATCTGCTGCTAAGGCCCCATTTGGCATCATTTCTGTTCATTTATGTTGCCGAGAAAATTTCTGTTACAGAGCATTTCTCTTGTTTTTTATTTCTGAGAAACAAATGACGAGTTTGGTAGAATATTCCTGAGAAACATCAAACATGCTTTTGTTCTACAGAAATAGAAATGATGTTTGGATTGCACAGTTTTGGAAGACCATTTCTTCAGATCAAACCATATAAAATCAAGTTTTTAAAGTCTTCCTACATGCATAGTCTCTTAAAAGAAAAAGACCATACACCCCACATTATGATGTCTTAAAATTTTTAAACCACCTTCAAATACATGTTGCTAACTTGATAATTAAATAAAACAAATAACCAATAAAAATAAAATCCAACATACTATAAAGCAACAACACCCGCAAGCAGTAAGGGCCAAAAATTGGTCCCTCCATGTGTTGGATTGTTGTGGCACAAAAACCACGGCATGCAAGTAATGGAATGACATTGAAGAATTCCCAAGGTGAAAATTCTTAAATCAATATGAATAAATCTTCTAGAACCACATTCTAATACTGATAACATGACAGATGGTAAATCAAACCAAGCATTTAAAGCTTTGTTAAGTATATGGGTCAGAGAAAGGGGTAATGAATAAAGCAGTTCTCAAACAATCATTATTTTTTTTGGCCATTTCATTCCACCACATTTCAGCATGAAATTGGATAGAACCCTAGAACATTCAAGCAATGTGACAGCGCCAACAAATCAAACAGAAAAAAGCCAAACTCAAATCCTTATGCCATTATTTGGAACATAAAAAACCACACTCAAGCAATGTGACAGTGCCAACAGAAAAATGGAAATTCAAAGATTCAAAGAAAAAAACCAACTTATGCCATTATGTGGAGACCTACACACAATAACTAAAAAACACACTCAAATCCTTATTTAACTTAATGGAGTATTGAAAATCTGTTGAGAAAGTATAAAAGATTTACCTTGCTGGAAAAGGGTTTAACCTGCCAGAGTATAGACCCTCTTGTTGTAAGCCTACTCATAAATAATTTCAGAGTAAGAAATGCAACTATAGCTGTTTGTCCCTTGAAACATGCTCTTAAGAATCTTATTCCATATTCCCATCCTTGGTACAAATCCTCGCTGTACCATCTGCTTTAGAATCGAATCCACATCTTCCAATAGGTTTTCCTGAAGCAGCCCCTCAAGCACCAACTTATAGGACCGAAAACTCGGAAACACACCCTTGGAAACCATCCATTCAATGAAACACTTGGCCTCCACAAACTTCCCGGAACTGAGTAGGCCATACAAAACCTGTTGATAGGACCCCAAATCAGGGTAGCATCCTTTAAGTCTCATTCTGTCTAGAAGTTCCTTACCCTCGTCCACTCTCCCTTGCTTACAAAGCCCCTGAATCAGTATATTGAATGTAATCGTATCAGGATGGCAACCCTCTCTGTCCATTCTCTCACTCAGCTTGAATGCTTCATCTACTCTACCATGTTCACATAGATAATGCATCAAAGTTGAGTATGTCTTCACATTAGGCCTTAAGCCCTGTTTGGGGAACTCATCAAGCAAGGCAAAGGCTGCGTCCAACTTATCACATTCACACAAACCTTTGATGAGAATGTTAAGGCAGCATGCATCAACAGCAATGCCCAATTGAGAAGCACCTAAATACACTTCATGAATCACATCGAACTGTTTGGCCGAGACAAGCATGTTAAGCACTAGATTGAAAGTCCTAACCTCAGGCCAACAATTGAACTCTGGCATACTGAAGAGGGTCTCTATCGCTTTATTCAAAATACCAGCCACGTTGCCGTAAATTTTGATTACACCATAAAAGAAACCATCAGAGAGCCTGCAATTCTTTTCAGTTTTTATCCTCTTCAAGACATCATCAATGGCATCAAACTTCTTTCCTTGGGAAAGCTTCTCAATGACCAACGTGTAAAAAGCCTCATTGGGCTTATAGTCCATACGCTTGGAGATCCTTTCCAAGGCACTAATAATTGATTCTGGATTTTTCAGCCTTCTGAAGATTTTTAGAACTTCATTGGGTGCTAACCAGTCCTTATGATTTAACCGGTCAAACATGTCGGTCTCATCGGAAGATGCAGAGGAGGAAGAAAGAGAACAAACTGGTATTCTGGTAATACCCAGGTCATCAACTAATAACGAATGAAAGATTGTTTGGGGCGTTCCTCCACGGCTAGCAACCAAACGCGGGATCATTTTCTTCAATCTTGTGATCTGATGCATTTTCTACATTAACTACATTAGCACCTTCTGGAAGTTTTGACGAATAAATGGTAGGCAGCAAACAATGAAGGGAAGCAGCACACAAGTCACGAGCTACCTTTGGATTTCCTGCATCAACATATATGAGTTGGGACTCACAGTTTAACAGATGACATGAATCGTGATCTTTCACAGAGTTTACCCCAGAAATTGCATTCGCGAAGGCAACCCCAAATAAATGAAACTTTGCTTGAGGCTGTTTTTGTTGCACAAGATGATGACAGTAAGTCAGTCAATGGAGTACAAAACTCTGAGGCCCGATCTAATTAGCAACAGACAGAGAGAGAAGAAGTTTGAAGTCACCACACCAGTTGTTTGTCAACAAAACTACAATAAAATATGTGGAAAAAAAAAAACAACACAAATATTCCATTTAAAATTCACAGAAAAGATTCAGTTCTTATATCAAAATCAAAACGAAAGATTTAAAACCATACTCCACATGCCCGAAGCAATAAAAGAAAAGAAAAGGGCTACAGAAATTATTCCACACCAATTAATTCGAGAAGTTGCCCAATTCAAATCTATCAACAGAAAGCTTGTATTTGTCAGGGTACCGCCGGTTATAGAACGAAGCATTCAAAAGGAAAATAATAATAAAGAGAACTGAGTTTGTAGGTAAGAAGAAGAAGAAGAAGAAGAAGAAGAAGAATGAGGAGGAGAAGGAGGAGGAGGAGATTACCGTCGGTCGGCGGTTGGTGTTTTGCCAACGGACGTCGGTTGACGTTGGTCGCCGGTGAACTGATAACGGGCGGGAAGGCCAAATTGTGTTCTATAAGCTTGAAAATGGGGTTTTGGGTGTTCTTTTCGTTAACTCTACCCTCACTGAGTCACTGTATAGTGTATACTGTTTCGGGCTCGAATCCAGTGGACCCGTCGGTCCACGGGAAGCGTTCACCTTCCAATACAGTTTGAACACGTCGCCTAAAGACATTTAAGAGGCAAACTAACGGGACTCTTCATTTAATGTATTATGAAGATTATTTGAATCCAACGAATTTTTAGTATTTTTGCAAGGGACAAAATCCATGATTGTCTATATAAAATGTAAAGTTGTAATTAATTTTAATTTGTAGGGCAAGTTAGATTCATGTTATTCGTCATTTTTCAATTAAATTAATAATATGGGAAATATGCTCTGGTTGTGGGGTTAACAACCTCAACCTCTTAAAGAGAATAAAAAAGATTCAAAGATTTACCTTCCCTCTCTATTCTATTCTGCTACTAATCTGGGGAAGAAGAAAAATGTTGCCACTAGTCTCTCTGTTCTCGAACGTTGCACGTGGCCCGACGAGGTCTGATCACTACTAGGGTTTAGATGAGAGAGAGGGGAAGGGGAAGTTCGAATGAGAACCCGGTCCAACCATTAGACTCACTGTTAAATGAAGAGCTCCGCTAGTTTGCCTCTTAAATGTCTTAACTTTATTGGAAGGTTGCATGCATGTCCACTGGATTCTAGCTATACTGTTTTTGACAATTCACATTTTCCTTAACCATTAACGGAAAACATTAAAAACGAAATGTAAAATTTACCTTCCACTATTTCTAAAATAAAGGAAAAATTTCCTATGCTGTCCCCGAATTTTAAAATGTGATAATTCAATGTTGGACATTTAAAATGTGGCAATCTAGTACATGTTATTAATCAGCAGTTAAATTGCCGTTAAGTCACATTTGAAAATGATACAAATGTCTTTCCAGTGTCATTTAATTTTCTTTATCAACCATTTAAATATTGATAAAAAATTAATAATCTCAAATCCTTGCTTCTTCCATTCAAGTTTAAGTGGACATTCTAGTGGCACCAACTTTCTTGAATAGAAGAGGCAACGATTTAGGATTATTAATTTTTTTTGTCAATGTTTGGATGGATAGTTGACAAAGAAAGTTAGATGACACTCAAAGGGCATTTGTATCTTTTTAAAATGTCGCTAATGGCTAATTAATAGCTAGTTAACGGCAGATACTGAATTGTCACATTTTGAAAGTTTGGATATTGAATTGTCGCATTTTAAAGTTTGGGGACCAAAGTAACACTAAACCCAAAGTATAGAGTACTAATCGGGAATTTTTCCTAAAATAAATTCAACTGGTGTAATTGAGAAAAAAAAACACATTAAATTACAATCCGAGTTCAAACACCAGGCAAGTGTATGTACCCACCAGTATTCATTGCAGGTAACCTCGCACGAAATGAATTCAATCAATGCAAAGCCCGTTACAACAATCATTATAGCCTTGCATTAGCTCCATGCAATAAAGCACAAAAGTACGGAGATGTTCCTAATGCAAGGTTGTTCGGACGGGCCTTGCACTAACTGAAGTTGATCTCACCTCGAACTCATAGTCAAAGCAAGAACCACATGGCATGCCCCTCTCTGATTTTATGGGTGGTGGAAGCTTTTAATTGCCTCATCCACGATTTTTAGAATGCCCCACAACACATCCCAACCTTGTATTGGAAAAACATCTCGATTGGTTGGAATATGTAGTGTTCAAGTGAAATGGACTTCGGAATTGTTCAAGCCAACTGCAATTTGTCGTCCGTCGCAAGCCCAATTGACACTTGTTGCAGGACCATTCTCATCATCAATGGTGACAAATTCAAAAGTAGACCCATCAAAAGCATCTACAAATACACCATGTTACCAACGACAATGACTAAAACTTTGTTGCTACCATATTCAAGTAATAGTCATCTACTAGGGCATCTAATGTCCTCTCCAAAGACTGTAACTCACATCAAACAAAATAAAAAACTCTAGAATACTGAAGAGACCATGGAAAGTAGAACCATCTATACAATAAAGAATTAAGAAAGAAAGAAAACCCATTTGAGGCTTATTCCTTCTCGGCTTTGTGGGCTTTGCTCGGTGAACATAAGTGGCAAATTCTGAGAAGTTCGCTTCAACCGAGGCAGGGGCTTGTTCTTGAAAGTGAGAATCCAAGTTCTCTTCATGGAGACTCCCCATTTATTCGCGGTTAAAATAGATGACACGAATGGAGCTAGGATCTGTACATCTTCCCATGGTGGGTTCCAATTTTATAATTTTATAGTGGCCCCAATCTAATGGTAAGATGTGTGGATACAGATCATGTTGGAATGTATTGAAAAAAAAAATTGTTGTAACTATATTTAGCCGAATATTTCATTTATTGGCATGACGTGTTTGTCTCTCATTCAAGGGTACATGCTTAGGTTCATAGGATGTGATCCCAACTTGAATGGAGCTGGGATCTTTCTTTTTTGTTTCTCACAACAAAATACTTTTCCAATTCGTTCCAACATCTGCACATCTTCCCGTGGTGGAACCCAATCTTACAATGATCCTAATCTTATGACAAGATGTGTAGGAGACCGAATCAGCCCTCACAAAACTGCCCCCCACAATGTCCCACAGCACATCCCACCGTGTATTCGAAACATCTCCCGATATTGTGAGGGGCTGATTTGAACTCGATGTATAGACACATATCATGTTCGAACGTGTTGAAAAAAAATTTGTTGTCACCATATCCAGGCCAAATAATTCATTTGTCAGTTAAATTGAGGTCAAATCTGCTAACAAAAAAAAAACTGTATCAATACGTTATAACCAAGAATTAAAGGATTGGTATCGGGTATGTAGACACCCTATTTTTGTGCTCCTTAGTCTTTCTATAGCACTTTGAGTTTCAAGCATTCTTTTGCTAACCTCTTAGTCGACTTGGGGGTATTTTTGGAATTTTATAAAATTTGGGGCCTCAAGGATCCAAGACCACAGGTACGTAGGGCCCAGAAAGTCAAACCCAACAACACTAAGATCACTCGAATCTGACACTATTTACCCTTACATCCTAAGACCCAAAGTCGAAACCGATTCCGATTGTCCAATTGAAGCCATTTTGACCATAAACCTCATTTCGCATTAAACCAGAAATATGAGACCATAGGTACGTAGAGCCCAAAAATCCAAATCCAATGACACCAAAATCACCCGAATCTAACACCGTTTACACCTTCATCTTAAGACCCGAAGTCAAAACCGATTTCGATCGTCTGATCAGAGTCATTTTGACTTTGAACCTCATTTCACACCAAATCAGAAACCTAAAACCATAGGTTATGCATACAATCCAAATCCAATGACACCAATATCTCCCAAATCCGACACCGTTTACCCCTTCATCTCAAGACTCGAAGCCGGAATCGATTTCAATCATTCAATCGGGGTCATTTTTTATCCTGAACCATATGCCCATGAAATATGAAATCCAGCCCTGTAGATGGATATAGCTCAAAATTCGGAGTCCAACAGTACCAAAATCATCCAATTCCAACGCCGATAACCCCTCCATCATGAGACCCAAAGCTAGACCCAATCTAGGCCTTCCGTTTGGAATCTCCTTCATTACAACTTTGAGCCTAGGGTATCCCACGACCAAACCTTTCTCCCAACCTCTAGAACCATCTTAAAATCAAAGATTTGACCAGCTAAGAGCCTTCAATCAATCAAGCCGATCACCTAAACTTGGAATGTCCAATTTAGGTAAATTAGTAAAATCTTCCACTCATTGTCTTTATTGATTGAGAAATCTCTCTCAAAGTTGTCTTGACAGCCCATTCTCTCAATCAATCTCCTTCTAACAACCCTTTTAAACCTTAGCATTTGATCCCCTTTGTCTCCCAATCTTAGCCCTTAATTCTCTTCTAGAATCCTCCCAAAAAATCTATAAATACCACCATTTTCTCACATTCTAGACACAATCTAAGATGCGGAGAGAACTCTACCCCCATAGCCTAGAGAACACTCTCTTCACGTCCTAAGCACACTCTCACAGCCATTACCCATGTCCCAAAGCCTCCCCACTCACTCTCCAGCATTCCTAAAACTCCCCCATACCAGTTTGAAGCCAAGGAACACTCTTGGGTCGTGCCTCAATTCATGAAAAAAAAGCTTGAAGTACTCTTGAAGCAACAATAGTGCAGAAACAAGCAACCAACAATCTTTCTTCACCACTTGGACCACATACCTTATCCAAGAATGAATTGAAGATGATTCAAGGCTCTCCATTTAAGAATTTCCAAGCTGGAGCAACTCTTGAGGTTATGCATTGCTTCATGAAAGAGTACCTTTGGACTTGCATGAAGAGAAAATAATGGGGTAAAGAGATACAACCATACCCGTGAGTTGCATTCTCAAGGTAGCTATGATATCATGTGCCAACTGCCAAATAATTAGTTTTAAAATTCTTCTCATCCAATCATCAATTAATGTTGATCTCTCAATTTAATCACGTGTTAGTTCATCTTTATAGGCTGAATTGCATAACGGTATTGTTAGAATTTCTTCATTCATAATAATAGATACATACGTAGGACTCTACGGTATTGTTAGTTTTTTTGCTTATCTTTTGTTTTCTTTTTTAATTATGAGCACTTCATTCAAATCATTACATGTGTCATGTTTAATTTAATGAGTAGGTTCCATCACTTCTATAGCTGCATTTGTCTTCTCTATTCTAAACGTTGAGATTTTGTTAATCAAAATTTATCTTACCATGGCATGCATTAGAATATAGGACATCATCTTCCATTTCTTTTGTTTTACTTCGCCCAAGACCATTTAGGATTCCGCTTCATTAATTGTTAGGTCATAGGTTTTTCTCTCTTGGTTAATTTAGTATGATATAGTTATTTTCTTTCTCTTCTTGTTATTAGTGCGTGGTAATTTTAATTCTTCAGCCCAAAAGTTATATTAAATCATCCTTGGAATATTGGTTAATTAGAGGCCGATTAACCAGGCGTGTGTGGAGTGCCTAACACCTTCCCACACGTACCTTAGTCCCCAGACCTAAAGAATCTCATTCTCATATGGCAACGAGTCACCAAGGAAACTTTTGCTCTTCTTGAAAAATCTTGGATTTTCTTAAATTCTCATTTCCCAAAAATGTAGGTGGCAACTCCAACTTATATCCATTCATCCATATTTTTCTATCCCCCTCTAGGTTGGGTAGTCACAGATGACAACTCCATTGGGGACTTTTTAAGAGGACCAAACTCAAAAAATCGAGTTCCAATGATATTTAATTAATTTTGGGCTTGCACACATGTTGCATACACATGTTGCACACACATCACTCATGTTGCATTGCATTTTGTCCTTCTGACTCAACTATATGAGGTCCCTGGTATGATTGCTTAGGGATAATCATCCTAGAAAGTGGAGGACCCTTCTCTCTTACCTCCGGTATATCCAACCACCGCTTGAATAAGGTTGGTTGCTTTGGATAGATGATGTGAGGCCTCAACAACATGCCCAAAACTTGTCTTGAGGTATACGGGTAGCCCGACCCAACTGAGGTTCCCCTACACCCCTTAGGAGCCTATAGAAACAAAACCAAGCCTTGCATGTAGAGCCCTAACAATTCTCCTTAGGAGTCCTAACTAGGCATTTTAATGCATTGCTACCTTTTTACATTTGTCTTCTACATTTATATTCTTGTCTTGTATTTGTCTATTTGTTTGCATTTGTATTTTTTGTTTTTGTCTCTACTTAAAGCAAGTGAGTTGGAGCAATTGTGGACCCACTCAAGTGCAATTCTTCATTTTCTTTTAAATAAAATCCTACACAACTAAAACCCAAGGTTAACCTAACCCAAGTATGGACATCACCCAATTGTTTAGAGTAGTAGAGCAATTAAGCCAAAAACAAAGCCAATTTGAACAATCCCGGAGCCAGCAAATGGATTAATTCCTAACCCAAATAGTGCCCATCTAACAATTCCAAAGACAAGCAAGTCAACTCCTATCCAAAAACCAAGCCTAGCCCAACTAGGGCAAAGCATTCAAGTCCAACCATCATGGGCTCCATCTTTGTAAATTCAGCCAAACCAAGTCCAATACACTCAAGCGCAACCATTATGGGCTACATCAATGCTAGTTCAACCCAACCAGGGGAAAAATACACAGGCTCAACCATCATGGACATCAGTTTAGCCAAACCAAGGGCAACACACTCAAGTCCAAATTTCATGGATTCAATCATGCCAGCTCAGCCCAACCAGGGGCAATACAGTTAAGCTCAACTTTTATAAGCCCCCATCAATGCCAATTCAGCCCATTCAAGACCATCCAAGGCAGGCCCAAC